>NC_056746.1:762896001-763143501 GCF_019279795.1 Protopterus annectens
GAGAGCAAAATGTAGACCTAGCCAGCATGCTTTCTTTTATATGATGTACATTTGTCTCTGACATCATTGCTGCATCTCATCTTACAGACACCTGTAAGTTTGTCTAACTGGCCTATCATGTTACTCTCTGACTGTTATGACATGATGATGGCTGCTGGTGCTGTTCTACTACTCACTTATATATACTAACAGGCTTACTAATTCACAAGTGTTTTTTTTTGTCTAAATGGTATATTATGCTTAGTTGTATCATTCTCAACATAGAAAGAATTTCCGTTTTTAACTGTATTTGTACCTATCCCCCTTTGCTGCCATCCTCCATCTTACATACATTTATTCCTGCAGTATTTTGTTTCTCTCTATTTCCACAGGTGGCAGCAGCACCAGCAGCACTGGAAGCACACAGCATATCTGGGTCCCAGCCTGCCACAGCTGTTCCTGCACCTCCTGCCCTACAACCAATTGGTATGTGCTTCACTAAGAGTTGTACCTTCCAGCAGCAGTGTGAGTGAAGGTGACACCTTTGTCACCCATTGGCAGCTGAAGGATACTGTGGAAGATACTATAAACGGGAGGTTGGATGCCCAACTTGGTGAAATGGAAGAACTTTTTCATTAGTTCACTGAGTAGCATTACTGTCCAGCACTGTCTTGCCATCTGAGACAAGGCCCAGTGATGAAAGTACCAAGGGGACGGATGCCAAGTAATCTCTCACTGTCTCAGCTTGCAGAGACTGCAGCTGAAAACACAGTATCCTGTCCCCCAACCTAGTGCTTATCCCCTCTTTTGTGTCCATGTCCACCCCTGTTGGTCATTCAGTCCTTCCCACACCATTCTCTTTCCCCTGCTTGTCTGATGTCTGCTTCACCATTGTATTCCTCCCTCTCATTGTGTTACCACACACCATGTCAGCCATGTCTGTCTTCCCATACTAACCTAACCATCTTACCTTCCTCTTACCTTACTTCCTCAACTTATCATTTTCTTCATAAATATAAAATCAACACCTCGCCCACAAAACATTATTTCCCCCTTTCAGTACCACCATCCTGCTCATTCTTTATTTGCCCACCTTCTGTTCTATCCTTTACTTGATTCCACTTTTCATCTTAATTCGTTTTTTTTTATTTCTAACTTTTACTCTGGTCAAAAAAATATACAAACTCACCACCCTTATGCCCATATAGGGCTTTTAAATCACTTATCTTTCTGTGATTATACTGTACATGATGGGTTACAAAGAGCAATGACAATACCCTTGCACAGCCAACCTGCTTCCTATATTGGACTCAGCTGTCACAAGTCAAGCAAATGAGCTGAGTGTAATTATGTGGCAGTGCCACATATGAAATAGGTTAAAACTCACACGTTTAGTGTGACTGCTTCCATTACTTCACTTCTAAATTAAGTGATTTGTAGGGTGCTAATGAAGAGAGTTAAGGGTTGATTACCCCTCAGGGATGAATGTTTTTAATGACTTTTATGTCTCCATTCTGCAAATATATAACAATCACCTGCTATTGGCTTCAATGACACCTTCAGTGTGACTGCTTCCATGACTCAGCTTGTAAATGAAGTCCTAAGTAGAATGTGAGTGAAGAAGGCTGTGTGTTCTAATCCTCTCAGTGTTCTATGGGATATTTTTTTCATGGCATCTGCGTTATAGTAAAAGTATAGTGATCATACTTAATTTACTTATGTCGTAATTGTTTTTAGTCAATAAATTATGTTACTTTCCTATAACACCCCCCCCCTCCAATTCTGACTGTGTTTTAACTTTTTTTACTTCAGTTACTTGAGACTGATATTAATGTATATGTCTCATATTCCCTTCTCCATTGTCTTCTACATCCCTAATCGTGTCACTTCCCTTTGGAGTCTTGCATATAATTTATGTTTGTTTCTGTGGTTCTACTGCCTCTACTGTCCTACCTTAAGCATACCTTTCTTACTACTTTCAATGGCAGAGTTCTCTGCATATCTTTCTATCAGACCTCTCAACCAATTGGGGACAAATTTCAACAGAATCAGGGACAAGTCAAGAAAAAAACAGGGACAATCAGGGACACTTTTAAAATATTAATGCTATTAACTAGAAACATTGACAGAATCAGAGCATATGACTTAATACACATTTTCTGAAGTAAAACAAGTTTATAACTCTTAATTATTGTCATTATTCATTAAGTGTAATTCGCCACCTTTCCTCCAAAAGTCACTAGTTTTAGGAGGGATTAAGAGGGACATAGTTAAAATTTGAGTCAAAATCAGGGACGTCCCTGAAAATCAGGGTCAGTTGAGAGGTATGCTTTCTATGTATCTTTCTCTGTCTCTCTCTCTCTCTGTATATACATATATGTATATATATATATATATATATATATATATATATATATATATATATATATATATATATATATATATATATATATGTCACTATCAGAAGGACAAAAACTCACAAGAGTGAATGTCAAAAGACCAAACCAAGAACACTGAAAACCCAGAAGGTCGAACAGCAAAGAGCTCAATTGTATTGGATCATGGTACAGTGGGAATTGAGGTATTGCTCCTTTCTCTACTGCAGTGCATTCTCAGAGTTGTGCTATAATTAGCACAGAGTGTGGGTGGCACATTCCCCCACATGAGGGGTGAAGGGCTTGCCTCCCTGCAAAAACACAGATGTGTTTTTTTTTTTGACCTTCTGGACCTTTGATGTTCCCAGTTTAGTCTTTTGATGTCATGTCTTGTGAGCTTTCTTCCTTCTGTCAGGGACCCATATTATATATGGGTCTATGTCATCTAATCCAACTTCCAGATGTTCAAACACCAGAAGTTTGAACGGGGAAATTCAAAAATTGAAAATGTCGAAGCCACGGAAATCCGAATTCTTTCCCAGGGAAAGAATTTGGTTGGCTGTTTCTGCGGCTTTGACATTTTCTCCACTGTAGTGCAAAAGTTACGGAATGGGTTAAGGTAAGTGTGCAAGTGTGACGGAAGTTGGGGTTAGGGTGTGGGTAAGGTAAGTGTGTGATACTGACGGACTTTAGGGTTAGGGTGCAGGTAAGGTAAGTGTGCGATAGTGATGGACTTTAGGGTTTGGGTGTGGGTAAGGTAAGTGTGCGATAGTGACAGACCTTAGGATTAGGGTTTGGGTTAAGGCTAGTGCATAGATAGTTGTGTATGTAAGGTTTAGCATAGGCTTATTAGGTTTTTGGTGTGCTTGTGTTGTGTGTGCTTTTCAGAACAGCAATTTTTTTCCCTGGGAAAAAATTCACTGTTCTGAGGTTTCGATATTTTCACATTTTGAACTTCCAAGTTCGAACATATGGTGTTAGAAATTTTGGAAGTTCGATTATGTGACATAGACCCATTTTTACATATATATATATATATATATATATATATATATATATATATATATATATATATATATATATACACACACACACACACACACATATATATATATATATATATATATATATATATATATATATTGTGCATGTGTCTAGGTGAGCTATCTTTGGTATATATGGCTTTAAATCAGTGGGTTAAAAAGGTGGTATAGCTGATCGAAATGCACTGAACCAGCCTTCAGAGACTGGATCCACCCCACTTTGGCTTTGTCAAGGGAATGTTATGCCTACTAAACCTGATGGAATTCTTTGAGAAGGTCAGCAAGGCAATGGATGAGACTAAAATGGTGCATGCCACCTACCTAGATCTGGCTGAGGCATTTGATACAATACCCCTTTTGGGTATAGTTGACAAACTCACCAAATTGGGCATAACTCAGTGGATTGGTAGCTGGTTCATAGACAGGACCCAGTAAGTTCAGATTGGTGAGATCACCTCCATTAAAGGGACTGGTCACCTATTTGCCAACTACGTCTCGGAAGTAAAGGCTAATGTCAAGAGTCTTTGGCTGACCAAGTTCACAGAGGAGTGCAAATTAAGAGTTGTCATAGATTCCCCCCATAACACAAACATCTTAAAAGAGGCTGTAAGTTGTGCCAAAGTTGCAGATTAAAACTCAATGCCAAGAAATGCATTATAGTGCATTTTGGGAAAACAGTCACCCAAGCTAATTACTCGACCAATAAGACACCCTTAAGAGAAGACCCAGTAGTCAGGGATCTAGGAACATATGTAGACAGTAATCTGGCCTTTGACCAACATGTGTCCAAAACAGTGAGAAAATCATTCTATTTTACCCAACTTATAAGTAAAGGTTTGGCATACAGGTCCAAGGAAATCATAGCGCCATTTTATTCGGCTCTTATATCATTAAGTATAATGACCCTGAAACTACTTTTGCCAACACTGAAAATGTATTTCTGTGCTGCTGTGCAACCATGGAGTTTATAAATACAATTCATGGGGTACAACGGGACTTGCCCCCCCAAAAAAATATTTTAATGTTCGCTGAAGGTGGTTTCAGCAAACTACTTTTAATTTTGCTGCATTTGCTGAAACTATGTTTGGTGATTCAAACTATATGCAAAAATTCAAACATTCAAAATATAGGTCAGATGTGGCAATTCAGCTGATAGGGAACATGAAGTTAGGGTGGGGGAAACCACCTCCACCAAGAAGCATGTTACTGTTGGTGTCCCACAAAGATCAGTACTGAGATTTCTCCTATTTGAAATATACTTCTCTGAAGTCAAAGTAAAAGTAAAGGGCCTTTGGCTGACTACATCTGATGACAAGCTAGGTGTAGTCACTGAGTCCCTCAAAGATGAAGATATCCTCCAGAAGGGTCTGACAGTGCCAGAACCATGGCCTAAAACTCAATGCAAAAAAAAAAGCATAATTATACCCTTTGGGAAGATGACCACCCCCTGCAAATTACAATATTGATAACATTCCCCTAACAGTAGACCTTGTGGTAAGGGACTTCAGAACTCAGGTTGACAGTAACTTGAATTTTGATCAACATGAACCCATGATAGTGAGAACTTCCTTTTATGTGATCCAGCTCATAAATAAAGGCATGGCATTCAGATCTAAGATCGTAGCCCAGTATACTCAGCCCTTATTAGACCATTCATCAAGTACAATGCAACCTCCAGCATTTACCTGACCAGGCATTTGCAACAGCTGGATTGGCCACAGAGATTCTGCACTAAAATAAAACTGGGTGTTAATATGATGGCCTATGTGGACCACCTCAAAGCCATGTCCCTGTATTTGGTCTCCTACAGACTACTGAGGGACGATCTATGCCTAACATACAAGGCATTCTCTAATCCAGCACTGACAGATATAATACACATTCTCCAAACAAAAAACACTAGAATTACCCAAATGAAAGATCTAAACCTTGTTTGTGACAAAACAAATTATGTTGTAGGGATGAGTATGCATTTCAGAGATTTCCCCTTCACTGGCACAGACTCTTCCATTCATGTGAATCAGAGCTCTTCCCTAAGCCTATTCAAATGCAGTTTGGACCAATCGATGGGAAATTGTAACTTCACCCTTGGCTTGTCACCTATGGCCTTTATAGGCAGGGACAGTTTGTAGACGTCTTAAGGCATTGGTATATACCAAAGTCATTCTAGCCCATGGGCACTAATAAATGGGAAAATTGGAGCATGAATAGCTAATCTTAAGGAGGTTCTAGGCCTATTAGCTTAATAAACCTATGATCCTACATGTATCCTCACTATGACATGTACTTATCAATAACTAAAATGTCAGTGTGTATGTCTAGCTGTGTGAAATTCTGTCATATGA
Organism: Protopterus annectens; assembly: GCF_019279795.1. Classification (NCBI taxonomy): domain Eukaryota; kingdom Metazoa; phylum Chordata; order Ceratodontiformes; family Protopteridae; genus Protopterus; species Protopterus annectens. The sequence goes on from NC_056746.1 coordinate 762,901,744, forward strand.
TTAAACCTTAAGTTATTTAATTCATCATTTCATGATCATTTATACAGATTTACTCAACATTTGATCTTTAATATTTTTTTTGTGATAAAAAAACTCTTTGATCGGTAAAGTACTTAGATGTCAAATACACCACTTTATAATGATTTCTCAATTATTTTTACATCCCGAATTTTGACTTGGAAATCCCCCAGATTTGCAGGGGAAATGCACAGGTTTCTATAAGATAGTATTCAAAACTGCTGACATTAATTTTTGTATGAACAATTTTTACTACTGAGTTATTTTTTTAAGACTACCTGTCCTATCAGATGTGGAAAAATAAAAACGTAGTATACTGTTGAACTTGTGACATGCAGTTTGGACATTTAAATGAGGTTTTATTAAAACTGAAAATATCAAACTCCTTAATTAGGCAGAAGTTTCTAAGTTATTCATTGTTATCATTATTAGTTGCTATCCTTTAACTGATACTCTTACTGCTAGGAGGTATTTCTGACACTATATTCGTATCTGTATACATCCCAGTCATCATCATCAACCCCTTTTTCCCCATTTTTCTACATGGGGTCGGGGTGTCATGTCAACTGTCACTATCTCTCTCTATTCAAAGCCACTGTCTTGTCTCCTTCGACACTCATGCCTGATTGCTGCAGGTCTTCAATCACACAATCCATCCACCTGTTTGCTGGATGTCATCATTTCCTGTTGCCCTCTTACTGCCTGTCCCATATCTTTTTCACCCAGTTGTCTTCTGCTTTTCTGCATGTGTCCAAACCACTGTAATTTGTTCTCTTTGATCTTTTCTGCAATTGGAGGTACTTTGACTTCTGCTCTTGTGTCCTTATTTCTTCATCTGTCCCACAGTGTGCATCCTACCACCCTTCTCAGGGACTTCATCTCAATCACCTCTAACTTCCTCATCTGCTCTGCCTTTACTGCCCAGGTTTCTGTACCATATGGTAGTACTGGTCACACCACTGTCTTCTAAGCTTTACTTTCTAGCTTCTTCAGCATACTTCTGTCAAATTCTGCATGTGACATCTGCACCATTTGGCTGCAGCTCCTCTGATTCTAACTTTGACTTCCTCATTCAGACCTCCCTTCTCCTGAACCACCCCTCCCAAATACTTGAATCTGTGAACCTGTTCCACTATTTTCCCTTCTGTCTCATTTCTCAGATTCTTCTAATTTCTGTCATTTGCTGCCATTACCACTGTCTTATCTGTACTCAGTTTCATCCCATGTGCCTTCAGTTTTAGCATTCCATTCCCTTATCATTTTTTGAAGTTCTTCCTCAAAGTCTGCCTGTAATGCTATATCGTCTGCATACAGATACTTTATCTGTCCCCTCCAACCCATTTGCTAATGTAGTCCATCACCAGTATGAACAGCAGTAGGCTCAGAGCTGAATCCTGGTGCACACCCACTCTCACTGGCAAACCCTCTGTGAGACTGACCACTGTTTGTACTTGAGTCATCAGATCCTTGTACATAGCTTGCATTACTTCTACCAATGTTTCTGGTACTTTGAATCACCTCAGGACTTTCTTGGGACCTGGACATAATGCTTTCTCCTAGTCTAGGAATACCCAGTTAAATTATTTTCTCATCCTGACTTCTTCACAACTGTCTATCTTGCAGCAAACATCGAGTCAGTTGTGCTGCATCTTGATTAGAATACAAACTGCTTATCATCTATCTTACTTTCTACTGCTCTGTGTATTCATTTATCAGTCATCCTCTCCAGAACTTTCATGTAATGTGGTAGGAGTGTGATACTTCTGTACTACCCACAGTTGTATATGTCCCCTTTGTTCTTAAATACTGACATTAGTATGCTTATTCACTATCTGGGATAAACCTTTCTCTCTACACTGCTATGAGTACCCTCAGCAGTCATTACTCATCTGTCTCACCCAACATCCTTATCACATCTGCTGTGATTTCATCTGAGCCTGCTGCTATCCCTGACTTCATTTTTCTTAGTGCTGTTTTTACTTCTTCTATGGTAGGTTCCTTCTCTTCTCTCATCGTAGGCTGTGTCTGGGGTAGTACATCTTCTATAGAGTTTTCTTCATTCAGCAGCTAATGGAAATACTCCTTTGATGTCCTGTGCACTGGTGAGCAGGTTGTTGCTGGCATCTCTTATGAAGGGTGTCTGACTATCTTCTTTACCTTTTGGTGTTTGCCTTGCAACATGACGTAGCTTTCTTTGTGCCATTTACTTTCCAGAAGCTGGCAGTCTACCTCTGATGCATTGTTCTTTGCTATTGCAACTCCTTTCTTAGCCTCTTTGTTAGTCAATCAGTATTCTTTCCTAGCCTGGTCCATCTTTTCTGTCCCACTTTTTCTGCACTGCTTCTTTCTTTTCATGACTTCTTGGACTTCTGCATTCCACCATCAGCTTTCCTTATGTACCTTACATCCATACCGGGCTCGTCTGCATATCTGTTCTGTAGTTTCACACATGCTGTTTTGAGGCACTGCCGTTCTTCTTCAGCTCCACCTATTTCCACTTCTTCTTGAGGTGCTAGTATTATATGTTAGTCGTGTTATCTATTTCCCTTTTGCTACCTTAACTACATTCAAACCCTCCTCTATTATCATCTTACTCTGTTACTAGCCTAAGGCTACCACTCCTGTAGCAGTCACTGCTTTACCCAAACCAACTAAAGTGACTGACCTACCACACTACATCTAACCTTCTCTGCCAGCAACATATCATGTGTCTCTCAACTGTGAATTCACAGGCTGTTGTGGCCTGGCAGAGGCCAGACTAATCTCCCTAGGCATCCTGAGGCAGTGTAGAATCTGTCTCATGTTTACGGCAAATTCAGTATTATTACTTAACAGTTGCACCTTCTTAAAGAAATGCACTTACATTTACAAACTGGAGACACATCTCTCAGGTCTTGTCAGTAATCCCACCTATATAATAGAAACATAATACTGAAGTCCTCCAGGAAACATGATAGGGCAACTCAGCCACAAGCAGTCTTATACTTTGGCATAAACCTACTGCTCACTTAGGTACACCAATATCTATGTCTGTTAGCACCAGAACAATATACAGTTACAAGGAATCACAAACTAAAATGGCAGGGCCCTTAAGGCAGACAGAGTGCATACAGCTGAAGTAGATACAATACCAGAAATTTTCCTATTGTTGATTACTAAATTGCCAGTCATGCAGGCTGTACACTCACCATAGCAGCTAAGCACTGGATAACAATGAGTTGTCTCTCAGACACTGGTAATGCTGGGGTTTAAAGTCCCAGATGGTTCACCTTGCAGGAAATGCAGACAGAGAGACCTGGAAGAAATCTCATAATATATTCTCAAGGAGAGGAAATTCCTCTTGTGGTGCATAATATATTGCACTTACCTTGAATGATAGATAAGTATAAATTAATAATCATTGCCTTCAGTGATTTGTTAAAATAGTGTCATTCTAAGGAGATCCAGTTTGTGACAGCTTAGGAGAACATGGTAGATACACCTTCCTTCTTTACCAGGGATGGGCTGCAGCCTTTCTTTGAGGGCTGTTGCATATTGACAAAGGTCTTTTCTGTCTTTATTTGGCCTTTGTTTCTGGGCAGTCTAAAACAAACAAATTCTTAACTGCCACAAATCAGGGTGGCTCTTTTAAACACAAGAAGTCTCAGAGGAAAAATATCTGACAATGTTACTTTACATAAAAAACCTACATATCTGCAACTGAAAACTGGCTCCAGTCTACAGAAAGAACTATTATGCTGTACTCAATCAATTGTCACACATTCACGACCAGTCGCAGCAGTGGTGGCATATCTGTATTTATTAGAGATTTCATAATCATGTGTTTCATGTCATATGACCTTAACCCTGGTTTAGAACAGGTTCACCTCACCCTCAACAAAACATGTTTTGACTTTATCCATGTTTACAGGTTCCCTCTGCATGCCACTATAGTAAAATATTGAATACCTAAACATGCTACACCAACTATAAAGTAAATGAGGCACCTTTATATTAGAACACTTTAATGACTGAAATGTTAGCTGTTCTACCTATATAATTTTAGCTGTTTTACCTATATATCTAGCAGTTATTATACTCAGGCCTTTCTTGATATCAGATCCAGGTACCTGGACTAAATAGCTATTTTCCCCACTAGATATCCCAACTTCTGAGTCCTTTTCTTAAATCCCTCTCTTACCTGATTCTCAGTCTCACTGTTATTCTTGTCCCTAGTTAAAGCAAACCATTAAGCCATCATCTTCTGTCTTAAGACTAGCCATATCCATCTAATTTCACAGATTTCAACAAAATGCACCTATTGGATTATATGACCTTTTCAAAAAAAGTATATGGCATGTTTACTTTGAATCTCTAAAAACTGGCACTTCATTCCTAAGTGGTAATGTTATGACCTACTAAATCATTCTATAGCGAAACCTTCCCCTTCCATCTTAAGCAAAACAACATATATATCAAGCATCAAAGCTGGTGGGATAATACAATCATCAAATTGTATAATAAGAAAAGTAACCCCCTAGCCTTATATAAATATTGGCCCTCCCATCTCATAGAACAAATCCAAATAGGTAAGGAGCTCAACAGTACTTTGAGAAGCACCAAGTTTACCTACTGACATAAAGGACAGCCATAAGGTATTTTTTATTTTTGTCTGCAAAATCTTCAATAATACCCTACCATGTTGTAAACTCATGTGAAATGGTACTACCAACACTGAGCCAGAATTCATAGTCAACATCCTGACAATAACTTCAACTTTAATTTCACACCACTTACTATACCCTAGGTTCCATTATACCAGCCCAGCCAAACATATATCATTAGTATTGACAACGCCCAACTGCTCTCTTCAAAACACATAATAACACTTTCATGGGATGAGACAGCAAATGTACCTGCTTACTGGTAAGGTTAAAGTATTACATAGCCAAACCTGTCCTAAACATTTCCAGTCAAAGTTTCCATGGATAGGAACATGAAGAATGTAGAAACACCAGAGTTATACACCTCTATAAGGCTGGTCCCTCCACTAACATACTTAATTGCACATCTGTGCATCTCACTAGTGTTATTTCTAAAGCCACACAATGAAATAGTATATAATGAATCAACAGGGGCACTTAAGATCTACAGACTCTAGGCCTTTCAGAGTTCTGTTTTGTTAAGAAAAGATCAAGGGATAACATTTTCATTTTATTATTTTTACTCTCCCCCCATTAAATGTTTTTCCCCTGGGATTATGTAGAAATATTCCTTGATCCTCAAAATAAGAATTTTTTGAATGGAAAAGCAGTTTACAATGGAACAATGGGATGGGTTATTTATTGCTCCTAAGTATGCAACAAAGTTCAGAAGGTTTAAGATATCTACCTGGATGTGTTTGCATATATATTTTTATACAACAAGCAGACTTCAAAGATTTTTCCTCAGGTAAACAGCAAATGTTGGCAGTGTGATGGGGAACAAAGAGGTAACTGGGAACATGTTTTGGGGAGGGCAGATTTTAAAAATTCCCTACAGAGTACCCTTTTCACAAATATTGGAGGAACAAATTGACCGTAACTAAGGAAACAATTCTTTTCAGTTGGGACACAGGACCTAAATTGTCTAGACATAATAAGGCCTTATTAATTTTAATTCTTTTGACTGCCTAAAAAGCAATTACTAGGAAATGGAAATTAAAATACATATAAAAATGGAAATGGGATCTTTGAAAAAGGGAAGGTGTGAAGTATATAGAAATAAATGGAATTTGTGGGACAAATACATGCAGAATAATCTTCAAGAGGAAGAGTGAGGTTTAAAGGAAGACATGAATTTAAACAATTTATGTAATGTGGGACTGAAAAACAGTTAAGAAAACATATGTAATGTATAAAGTGTGTCAGTTAAAAATTTTAATATTGGTTTGTTTTCTTTTCTACTGACGTATGTGTGCCTGTGTCTTACATGATAATTTAATAAAGGTATTTAATCAAAAAAAGACAACATTTCTTAAGCTTTAAATCCCAGAACACTTATGAATTGTACCATACATGTTTGTTCTTATTCTCACAGTTGGCCTTCCCTTCTTTTCAAAATCAGTTTTGCTTACAGTTTGCTCTCCTTTTTACCTCCTGTCACTGCTGCTTAAGAATTAACCACTGCATTCGGGGCTGCCACAAAAGCAGACACCTCAGTTGTTGCTGCCTTCCTCTTTTACTTCTTCTTTTACTTTCTGTCATTACTGCATACATTTTAACTGCTGCATTCTCTACTGCCATACCACCTTCTTCTTTCTCCACATTGCCAACATCAGCACTTCCAAAAATTGATTGCCATCTCACCTCATTAAAGAGCAGTACTGTCACTTGAATCATCCTGCTAAATTATTTTCACCATGACATTATCTACAAGCTCTCCTGACACCACTTCTGTTACCTGCTCAAGTCCAACAGATTTCCTTACTTCATTTTCCATTGAGACAGCTAAATGCTGCTGGTTTGTGTCATTCAGCATTCTGCATTCTGATTTTCCATACTGAACATTTCTTCTCCAATTTCTCATTTCCACCTCCAAACTCTCCATAGTTTGTCTGTCCTTCTCCATGCTGCTGCTTCTCTCAAACCTCTTTCTTGTTGCTGTAGCAGCCCTCTGGTACTATCTAGCAGCTCCCCAGAAAAAAAGTATAGGGGGGGGGTGTTCCCGAATGCCCTGGATACATTTTCCATTTTAGTATAAATACCAGCTTGAGTCTCTCCTGAAGAGAGGCTACTAGCCTATTGGGACTAACCCCATCAACAACGGTGAAATAAAATCAATAAATAAATAAAAATACATATGTTAGCTTGTGAACCGCCCTTCCATCTGATTTATAATAAGATCCTTCTTATGTAAAAGTATAATTCCTGGAATGTGTATAGATAGTAGCTAGATTTTCTTTGATTACAATAAATTAGTCAATTTTGTGCTAAGGGATCTTTTTAAACAAATAATTAATTGTTGTACTTTATTTACAAACTGTAAATACTGTGTTTTGCAAGCCAAACTGTCATCAGTACTTAAGTATCACCTATATAGGAGGTGTTTCATTGGGCTGGCTCTTGCTTTGTCATACATATTGTTTAGTATTATATCTAAGGAAAGGCAGCTGGAATTTCAGGGAAATAAAAGTTTCTGATTTTCATTTTTTCACTCTTTTCTCTGAGGTTGTGAGACCTAGAATGCATGTAGACAACAATGTTTTTCTTTCAGCTTTTTCCAGTTAGGGGTCACCACAGCGGAACTCCGGTCCGCTAATGATTGGCAGTAGATTTTTTACGGGTGCCAAAGTGCCAGCTCGATGACCAACCTTCAACAAAGGCCCGCCCATTCTACGCATGTCTTTCGAATGCCACTCGACCGTGGGGAGGACATGCAGACTCCACACAGAAGACGCTCCAGCCGAGAATCGAACGGGAGAACCTCTTGCTGTGAGGCAACAACACTACCGCTGCACCACCGCACGTAGACAACAATAATGTGAAGAAACAGACCCCATGTTTAGGTGCTGAGGCTGTCCAGCAAAAACATTGATTTATGGGTTTTGTGTGATATATTACAGTATGACATTGTGCTTTTCTGATTGTATGATGGTTAGACATTTTAGCTGCAGTATTCTGAGCCTCAGTACCATTACCTAGTAGTGACCTATAGAGTAGCTGTTAAAAGTGATATATAATAAAATAACAAGTCTTAGAAAATTGTTAAATTTACAAGTAAGTAAACTGAGAAAATGGATAAACCTCTGGCTTTTGGAGTGCTCAGCTAGAGGGTAGGAAGTATGGATGAGAGAGTTAACAAAGTTTAAAGAGTTTAAGCAGATGAGGTCTGTAATATAATAGAAGTGAATGAGATTAGAGAGAGAAGGGTTTTGATGTTAAATTTTCCTAAAGGGCAGACAGCTCAAGAGCAACTGGGTTTAATGACACAACAGGACTAGGTGAATGAGGCTGGGAAATCATATTCAATATGAAATTTAAAAATCCCAAAATCTCAAGTTTCAGAATATCGAGTTCAGAATCTCAAGATCTTGGAATCTCGAAATTGTGAACACCCCCCAAAACACCACCCAACACACTAAAACATGTTTATGCAGGGGGGGCAAGCCCACCTGCACACCTGCACGCCCCATGTGGGGGGCTGTGCCCCCCACAGACCCCCACAACTTAAATATACCAACTGTGAGATCGCACTACAGCGAGAACAAGGGAAATCTCCCAGTCTGCGCTGTATGCCAATCTCCGTTCAAGATTTCGAAGTTTTGAAACTTCGAACATATGATCTTCGATCATATGAAATTCGAAGTTTTGAGCTTCGAAATTCTGAACAGAACCCATATATGTATATATATATATATATATATATATATATATATATATATATATATATATATATATATATATATAGGTCTACTTTACATGGTTGACTGTTCAGAAAGTCAACTTTCATATGGCTGAAACCATATGATCGACTTTCAAAAAGCTGACCACATAAAATAAACACATAAAACATAACACACACTTACCTTAAACTGTTAGCAGTGGGATCTGTCCCCTGCATCCCCCTGGGGGTCTCCACCACCCCACCCCCGTAACTTAAATATACCAACTCCAAGATTACACTACAGTGCAGAAGAGGGAAATATTCCCATTCTGCACTGTACAGAGATAGCGATTTCCCATGGTCGGCTTTTTAAAAGTCGATCATATGGTCTCAGCCATATGAAAGTCGATTTTCTGAAGAGTCGACCTTGTGAAGGGGACCCATATATATATATATATATATATATATATATATATATATATATATGTGTGTGTGTGTGTGTGTGTGTGTGTATGAATCCATCTGACAGCTCTCTCTCTTAAAGTGTTTTTCCCTAAAATATTATTTTCCAGCTTTTTCCACACATCAGTAATTAAACCACTTAAATTAGACATTGAAAGATAAGATTTACTTTATGATCTAACCTCAGACTTTTAAAACTATAACCAAAATACTTCAATTAAAACAACTCTGCAATAAAATATTAAGAAAATAGTGCAACATTGCTCTGAACCTCATGCCTTCAAAATATGCATTTTCTGAAGAAAAGGAATTTTGTAACTCTAATTACTGTCTTTATGTATTAGATGTAATCTTCCACTGCTTCCCCCCAAATTGCCAAGTTGAGGTGGGATTAGAAGTAGCAGAGTGTAACTTTCAGTCAAAATCAGAGTTGTAAGGTATGCAGAGTGAATATACAAATCATAATACATGTGTATAATTGTTCAATGGTCTGTTCCAGCAACTAGCTTGGTTTAATGTTCCTTATGTAAAACTACTACTACTGCTACTACCACTAATAATAATAATAATAATAATAATAAAAATAATAATAATAATACTTTATATCTTCCCCCAGCAATTCACATTTTAGATAGTTGTATTCTTTAGAGACCCTGGGTGTAAAACTTGTCAGGATACCAACTACTTATTCCATAGTCCCAGTGGTAACATTCAATGCTTATGGGAGGAATGCAGGAGATATTCAGAGGGGTGCGACTGGGAGGACTGTCTAATTTAAACTCAAGTTGTGTATTGATTTTGGACGTCTATGTTTGTCATGGACTATGTATAAAATACTTTATTCAACATAAGTATTTTCAGAGTTGTACTTGGTACAAGAGAAGTATGGGTCAGTGTGTAGTGATTAAGTTTTTTCATTTGTGTCAAAAGATATGAGGGTACGTGGTCTAAACAGTTGGGCAAAGGTAGGTGATGAGCTTCACTGATTACCATAAGATGGAGAGCTTGGGCAGATATCTAAGATGATGGACAGGCAGGCCCATGGAACCCACATATACAAAGAGGGTGCTGTAGGGACACTCAGAAATACTTTTATGTAAGATGAGTTAAACTCCTATCCCAAAAAGCTGCAAAGTTGAAAGGTGTAAAATCTAAATGAACCACATTCAAAATATCAGCAGTTGAGTAACAGCAAGGATCTGTGGCTGACAGCTGTTTGATTATTGTCATGAAAATAACCCTAAAACTCTTTGGTGGATACTACTGGTAAGGGGAAACTGTTAGGGTAAAACAGAGGATTGTATGCAATATTAACAAGGTGGTCTCTATATCTGTATGATAGGTGCCAACACAGCAGGAAGCTAGCCACTGGGCAGTCAATGAACAGAAGGATCAGGCATCAGATGAGTTTTGTGATTCCATCAAGATGGACTTTCAGATGGACTCAAAAAAGGATCCACAAACTGTCTGCTAACTCAAGAACAAGTGGTGTTATATTGCTTACGTTGTTCTTTGTAAGGTTGGAAATATGCTTACATTGACTAGGTGCACTGTTGAAAGCTGAATGAAAAACTCTTTAAGGAACTTCTACATTGGGTACCCATGTTCGTCTCTGAGAAGTCTGTGCCAGAAACAGTTTTCTTTTTTCTCTGGTCCTGGGTTGTGGCTGAAAAGGGTATGTTAACCAGCCCACTTACCTAGTAATTAAAACAAATGACACAAACAAATAAATAAATAAATACATACATACATGCATACATACATACATACATACATATGTAAATAAACAGCTCAGCTAGCAAAAGTGCAGCTTTGGCATGCTTTGACTGGAATTACTGAAAACATTCAGCATTGTTGGGAAAGTCATGGGCTGCATGCCTTTTATAAATTGTGTGGAAAGTTTAAAAGGTAGATCTGAATTTCAAGAGGGAGGACAGAAGGGTGTGCCCCAGCTATAATGGAATTCTGCTCCTCATCCTCCTTAGGACATTTGAATTGGAATAGGAGAAAGGTGTGTTTGGCCACTAGCCAGACTTCAGATTCAGAAAGATCAATGCAGATTTTGTGATGCTCATGAAACACTGGGTCAAGTTGTTTTCCTTGATGAGGCATTGGAAGGGTTATGGGAATTTTGCCAATACTGCCTAGATGCATTTGATAAATCTGGAAAGAGCATATTAACCATATAATTCATAAAGTCTTGTTGGAGGAACTACAGTAATTTTGGGGTCTTGGGTTGATCTATACAGTTTATTATCTGCATGTGAAATGATAGATAGTGTCTATATTCACAACATAAAGTCATTTACATTTAATCTGGTTGCAGGGGTCCACATTCACTGTTTTTGTCTCCCCTTCTGCTTTGGATATTCATGGAGTGTAATGCCACGTTCAGTATGTACCATACAAAACACCTGCAGCAACAGGACAGACCTCAAAGGTTTCTAACAAAGAAGATCAAGGGGCTCCAACATGTGCCTTACACAGACCGACTAAAGTCCCTGTCACTATACTCTATGTCATACAAACTTCTTACAGGAGACTTATGCCTGGCCTACAGAGCAATCCAAGACCCAAACCTAATGAACCTACTGCATGTCAGTAAATCAAACAAGGCTAGGGCTACCCCTTCCAGGGACATGAATATGGCCTGCAACATAAATAGGACATGTTGGTAGGACAGATTTATCTCCCAGTGACTGCCGCATCTTTGGAACAGGCTACTGATTCATGTGAAACAGAGCACCTCTATGACACCGTTCTAAAGGATCCTGGACAAGTGGATGGAGCACTGTAAATTCTTACTGGGGATAGCACCCACAACCTTCATGGACATGGGCAGTCATCACTAAATGCAGTCTTGGGTATTGACAAGCATTTCCATGGTATTTTATTGGGATGAAATGGCTAGGCTTAAAACGACCTCCAGGTTGATAGCCTACTAATCTCCTATGATCCTATGATCCTATGGACAAGATATCAAGGAGCAGCTGACATCTGGAAATCATCCAACTTTTGGAAGTAAAGGTTGTATCTCTGTATTTTCAGATGATGTTATCTTTTTATCTGTAAATAAGAGTGACATCCAGAGTGCACTAGCGAGGTTCACCGTTGAGTATTAAGTGGTTGAAATTCAATGTATACTCATTTCAATGACAATCAACATAAGCACCTTTGGTTGTGTACCTGCCACAATCAGTGATTACCTTCCAACTTTTTGCACTCAGGGAGCAATACATTTCTAGCAAAAAAAGGAATATATACCCAGGTTGCATAATCCATCCACATTTAATAAGGAAACTTTTATTACTATCCTTTCAAAATGTCACTGAAATAATTTAAAAATGTGCTTCTGGATGATGCCATTTATGATGTTAATACTATATTTTTCAACATACTAAATGAGTTGGCCCCAGTGTAAGAACTAAAAGAAAAAAAGCAAAGTCAGCACCATGGCTAAGAATCAAAGCCAAGAAGCTTACAATGCTTGAAAAGGCTGGGCTAATAACAAAATCCAAAATGTCCACTACAACTTTGGATACCTCCTTAATATGGCTTAGAGCTGAAAAAAGCTTACTATCCCAACCTCAGTCAAAGATATGAAAAAATGCCCTAAAGCATTCTAGACCTCAATAAATAATCTTTATTTACCCTGGGCACACATCCACAACCTCTCTGACTACAAATAATAACAATGACAGCTTTGCCATATAGTTTAACACCCATTTTGTACAAATAGTTATTTCCTTACTCAAAGGCAGCTCCTCACCACCTACATTTAGCTATACATCTCAAGGCAACTTCTCAAGTTTTCACTTTTAAACTTGTATCAACCCCCACCATCAAAATGCTTTTCCTCAAAATAAAACAAAACATCTTAGCCATTTACAAAATGCTTGCTGAATATATTAAAACTGGTGCAGATGTTCTAGGTTACCCAGTCTCTAGTCTGATTAACCACTGCATCACAGAAAATCATGCCCCCACTCTCTGGAAAAGAAACTGTCATTATACTGTGACATAAAAGAACAAAACTCTACAGATCCATAGCTATATTATCACCTCTATTTAAAGTCCTAGAAAAGTGCATTCACACTGAGCTCCTCGAATAACTTACTGATAACAACCTCCTCTCCAAGATTCAACACAACTTCCCCTCACATCACAGCACAAGAACAGCCCACCTTAATGTCACCAATGCCATTAACACAAACAGAAATGCAGACAATCTAGTATCATCTCTTTTTCTCCAGTTATCTAAGACATTTGACACTGCATCCCACTAGAAGCTGCTCACACTCCTAGCTTCAGCTTCACGTACTTATCTCTTTCCTGGTTGCAGAGTTACTTATCAAATAGTAACATGTTGTAAAATGGCAAAGGATTTATCTGCTTTCCTTCCCCTACCTACAGGAGTCCCTAAAGGGCCTGATTAGGCCCTTATAAATAATCTCCATACCACAACCAAGCAAGCCAGCATATGCATATGCATATGCTCAACAAGTCTTTCATAGCTATAAACAATTACACAAGAGTCCTTTCCATCCATCAAACAATGGCTCTGGGCTGTTAATGTACTCCTAATAACAAAGAAAATCAAACAAATGAGTTTCTTACCAAAATATCTGTTGGGCTATAGACACACCTTTTACATCTTATCAGCAAACAACACCAACACAGAAATAGCACCCCATACAAAATTACTAGGAGTCACATTGGATGAAAACCTTAAGTTTGACCAATACGTTTTGCAAGTAATCAAGAAAACTCATCTCTCTCTATAAATCAAAACCTTATTGCACAGATACAGCTAGAAAAACTATGGCCCCTTTGTACTTCCTTCCTTCACTCCGTCATGCATGATTAATTCTTACAAACCTGCATGCTGCTTACAAGATAAAACTTGATACATTCTATAATAAAATAGCTAAATTTGCAGCCAACCTCCCTAACAAAATAAATCACCAAGTCAAATTCCCATTGAGGATGCTGCCCATAATTCCTTTAGAGCTGGGACACACCATTCTGTCCTCCTCTTGAAAACGATGACCACTACCTACAACTGACTAATTTATATTGTCAACCTGACCTTTGACCATGAACTTTGGGTAGTGAACAAAAAGGTGATTAGACAGATAAGCTGCAAAAATGAGGTTCCTTCATAGAGTAGGTAGTCATAATGTCCATAATAGAGTGAGGAGTTCATTTTCCTGGGAGGACCACAGAGTACCAGTGCTGCTTCTGTAGGTTGAGAGCTATCATATGCCAGATGAAGTGGCCTATGGACCTTGGGAGGATATCTGCTAGGCAGGGGCGGCTCGTGGCATCAGGCTGCCAGACTGCAGCCCCCTCAAACTAAAAATTAAAAAAAAAAACAAAAAAAAAAGTATTTTTTTAAATTTCGCGCATGCGCAGTAGTCCCGACTACCGTCGGTCTATGTGCATGCTCAAGGCAGTCTGGCAGGACCCATAGAGGGACACAAGGAGACGTCTGTGCACTTTTAAAGTGCACAGACACGCTGGGAGGATATATCGCATCCGGACTGCAACAGCCAGAACAGTCTCGGGAGGGAGCTTGGGATCTCGTTGGGAAGGAGCTTTGCTGGGATCTCACGGGTCTTTGTGAGTATTGCGCGGGCAGGATATGGTATGGAGAACAGACAGGTAAGTGTATGGTGCATTTTACTTTATGTGTTGGTGCTTTTAACTGGAGTTGTGTGTGTGTTAGCTGGTGCTTTTAACTGGAGGTGTGTGTGTGTTAGCTGGTGCTTTTAACTGGAGTTGTGTGTGTGTTAGCTGGTGCTTTTAACTGGAGTTGTGTGTGTGTTAGCTGGTGCTTTTAACTGGAGGTGCATGAGAGAAGGGGGGTGTGTGTGTGTGAAAATGCCCCAGGTGCTCATGGTGGTGTGGTAGGGAATACCTCAGGCTTGAACCCTGTACCCTGTATGCAGGTGTTAAAGACTTGAGTTCCCTACCCACCACCATTTGTAAAATAAATTGCAGATTTTTGCCTCATATTTGATCTGATCTGTTCCCCATAATATCTGTGGTTTGTAAATGTTGCAATGCTTGATATTTGATGGTGTAGTAGTAGCATTGTTGCCTCACAGCTGCAGGTTCTCAGGTTTGATTCTTGGCTGAGGGTCCGTATCTTCTCCCTGTGTTTGTGTGGGTTTGCTTTTGTGTCCTCCCATGTTACAAAGACATGTCTGCATTATTTCTTCCTGGGCCTCTGCTGAAAATTGTTTTTTTGTTCCAAGTCAGACTGTCCTGATTAACAAATGTTAAATAAAATTGACAGGCATTTGAATTTCAGACTTCAGGTTTCTGAATGTTTAATTTCTTACAGATTTGATGGTGCAGTGGTAGTATTGTTGCCTCACAGCTATAGGTTTTCTGGTTTGATTCTTGGTTGGGGTGGCTTCTGTGTGGAGTCTGCATCTCCTTCCTGTGTTTGTGTGGATTTGCTCTGGTGCCCTGCCATTTTACAAAGACGTGTCTGCAGTATTAATCCCTGCGTCTCTGCTGAAAATTGTTTTTGTTCTGTCCGCAGTAAAATTGACCGGCATTTGAATTTCAAACTTCATGTTCTTCAGAATACATAGTAGCACAACCTTTTTTTCTAGCAATTTTCTAAGTTTATAAGATGAATATTTTAAATTTGTCCCTATTTTTGGGACTGTATTCCCCCATTATTGGCTTCGTCCAGGTTTTTGTGCTAAGGTTGACAGCTATGGCAAGAACTGAATTCACTGAATATGGACTGTAGAATTGTGCATATTTACTGATAAAGGTGCACTGTAGAATTGTGCATATTTACTGATAATGGTGGACTGTAGAATTGTGCATATTTACTAATAATGGTGGACTGTGGAATTGTGCATATTTACTAATAATGGTGGACTGTAGAATTGTGTATATTTACTAATAATGGTGGACTGTGGAAGTCTGAGTAGACTTTTTTATGATAAATGTTCTCAACTGGGCAGTTTTGCAATTATGGGTGCATATGTTTTGTTTCATTGCTTACTGGAAAAATGTTCAAAACAAATTTAAAACACCCTCTAACAAGTGTACTGTATTGTACAAGGAATATAATTAATTTTAGTACAATGAGGAAGGTGTATCAAAGAGCACATGTATGTTTCATATGCAAGGGGCCTATGAATCGAAAACAGCCCAAAATTAATCTTTATCTGCCACCGGCAAAATGTGTTTTCTTTGAATGTGGGTTTCAATGCTGTTTCAATGAATGTGAGTTTCAAGGGCAGAGAAGTTTTAATGCTAAGTTTTCATTGTGAGACTGCATTGCTTTGTTTAACAGATGACTTAATGTTTGTGCTGTAAAATACAAAATCAAACTTTCAAATGAAGTCCAACTCATCATTGAAGTAAAGCAGTATGCACATTAGTGTTTATGGTAAATGGAGTGAAATAGCCAAGTAATGGTTCATTGGAATGGCTGCAGAGGCTCCATTCAACCATTATTTTGTCAGGGGGGGGGGGGAGGGCAACAAACTCAGACAGGCCCAGCTGAACTATACCTCCCAACTGTCCAGATTTTCAAAGAATGAATAGATTTTTGCTTCTTATTTTTGGTTTGTTGTTCATAAAATTTGTAGTTTTAATTCCTAAATGATTTGCCAGAAGTCACTAAATAATAAGTTTCAGACTTCATAACCTTCATAAAAATGCATGTTAAAGTAAGAGCCGTTCTATCAACTGTCTCAATTTATACAAGAGCAATTTTAGTACTGTTTATATGTGCCCCCAATATATTTGGCCTTGTTCAGATTTACTGCATTAACAGGTTGAGAGGTACATGCAAATAAATTGCTTTATAGAATTAGGCATAGCCAACCTCTCAACTGTCCCCAATTTTTGGCTCAAAATGTTTCTCTTCCCCTAATAATCCCTCCATAAAATAGCAATTTTGGAAGAAAACATGGAGGGTTTACAATTAAGAAATAACTGTAATAATCAAAGTTATAGATTACTTGAAATGCATGTAGATTCTTTTATTTTGTCAGCTGCTCAAGGTAGCAGTACTAATATTAAAGTGTCCCTTCTTTGACAGGTAGCAGCTGTATTGTGTGTCTATTTTATATTTTTGCATCACATTTTGGTCCATTTTTCATAAAATTGTGTTTTTTGGCAAATTAGTGACAAATCACTAAAGACTGAAGTTAGAAAATGACAGACATTTGAGTTTCAAATTTTATACCCTTCAGAAAATTCATACTAATGCAAGACCTATTCTATTATCTTTCTAAGTTTATTAGAGCAATATTTAAAAATTGTCCTTATTGTTGTGCCTTTGTCCCACTTCTGTGTATGGCTTTGTCCAGATTTCTTGCTCTTGAGGTTGAGAGGTATGACAAATGTGTCAGGGCCATCACAGTCAGCCAGAGAGATTTCAAATTGTGACATGCTTGTTGCACCCCACTCCCCATGTAGTGACTCTGGATGTGTCCAAGCAAGGCAAGGAGTAGTTGTATCTACCTTGGATGGGGAGGACACACTGCATAAGTACTACAGTGGCTTTTCATCTGTCCTTGATTTTGCAGAATGGTCTGGTTTCTGTCATATTTTTGTACTGTTGATTTATGCTTATTACTCAGATTTATGCTTATTACTCAAAGTGCCTGTTGCTCTGTGTTTAAGTAGCAATGCTTTAATGACAATAAGGTAAGCTTGTCTGACATTGTAAGATGCAAGTAAGCTTTAATAAACATACTGTTAAAGAACTGCCAACATTGAAAGCCTTTCTGTTGTTGCCATGCAGAGAATACTTGACTAGATAATGTATAAGCCTTGGGTATTAAAGGACAGGATTCCATTATTTTAAAAAGCTCATTACACTTGTTGGAGACTTCCAGTCATCTCTACAAACTTTACCCGTAAACTAAACAGAATGCCAATCATGTGTGGTCCATAACCTGTACAGTAATCCTTTAAGCAATGTATCTTGAACTTGTTTCTTGTTTGCTTTTCATTTTTTACTTTTATCATGTTTTCCCCATGAAACAAGTTGTCAGGCAGCAGGTCTTTTTGGATAAGAAACATTTTTACAAGTGGGGCATCACATAGATTTCTACTTTCAGCATGTTGCTTGGTACTTTAATAAAGCTGAATATATTATAATTAGAACTGCAGTGCAAGGAGAAGTGGTTTGAGTTGAGTGCTTCTGGTTTTTCTTATACTTGATTTTGACTGGCATTCCAGTAATGTATTTAAAAGTAATTTATTTTTCATGCCTCACAACCTTTTGTTTCCATCTAGATATTAAGTAAGCTGTCATGCAGCCAATGCATTGAAATATTTTTATTCTTCTACACTTATTTTTGTCTTGATTGGACTTTCATAATGATGGTTTGCCACCCAGGGCAGCGTATTTAATTAAAGTTAGTTTTTTGTGGTTTTGTGCATAGCTCCTCCCCTTTATGGTTGACCACACCCCTTCCCTTTGACCCCACCCATTCAGCGTCTCCTGCAGCCCCCCTGTGATTTGAAGTCACCAGCCGCCACTGCTGCTAGGTGCTGTCTGAAAGATGTGAACCAGATATGGCTGAATATAAGGAATCTATGTGGCAGATTTAAAACACATTGCAGCACTGGTTATATTATTCCTCTTGGCATGCTTAGAAACAGCCAATAATTTACAATGTGAGCTAGAGACTTTATTGCAGTCAGAAAAGTTAGGTCTATCCTGCTTGACTTACAATATAGCAACCCTGACCAGGACAAATGCTTGGATGGAAGAATGAATGAATGAGTACATTCATTATACCATCAACAGGCATCTTAAGCACTTTCTTTAAGGGGAAATGAGTTCATTTGTGGTACAAAGTATGGTCTTAGATAGAGATTACTGGTGCCAGAATGTAATAAGTGATAGAAGTTTGAGGTTCTAGTCTATATCTTTTCCAGGTCTCAAGTCAATAAGACCTACATTTATGTTCAAAAAAATTATTGTTTTGAATGCAACAAGCCTTTTGAAGGATTTCTACTTAGTTGCGAGAGTCAGGAATTGGTTGTTTTTACTGTAGGGTTAATACTTTTATGGCCTTTTTAGTATGTGATCAGTAGACTAGAGCAATCAGTCAAAGGTGCAACACTTTCTTAGGAGATAAGCTGCTTTTAGTAGGAGTGGATACTAAGTGACTCGAGTGAATGCTAAGTACACCATGGTCAATGATTTTTGAGTTAGACTAGGCCAATCTAAACAGCAACCACATTGGACTACCAGACTACCAGAGACAATTGTGGATTTTACTTACAGCGCACACAGTAGTCAAAACCCAAAATTGTTTTCTTAAAGTGATTATGTGCATAGAATTGACACAAAAGCTAAAGAAAAATGAGAAAGGATAGATTAGGGTATGGTGGACCTTCAATAAAGTTCCCTGTCAAAAGGATGAGAGTGAATATTTTGAGTCCCGGCACTTTGTCAAAAAAACTGCAAATTCTGAAACTCACTCATACCTTTTGAGTATTGTTTGCAGCACCACTCCAATTTGGGTTCTTGCAACCCCACTCTCTTACTACTTGTCCATACTAAGTATGGAGAATACTACAAGGTAAGTGAACTGTGGGACCTGGGCAGTTTTCAAACTATGTGTTACCTACACCCACGCATTTTTGTTTTTGGGCCATGCATAAATGCACATGTACTTTTGAAATGACTTTCCTGATTTAAGATCAAACAATCTGCTATAATTATAATGCTAGGTAAAAGTTTTATCAGTTGTAAGCACCTAAATGAAAGTTTAATTAATGGTAGCTGAGGGAATTGTAATTAATTTGGAGTACCTAGCAGAGAAATTTCCAGTTATACCTTATTAATTTGAAAACACAGTACCACAGTGAATTTTAATTAATTTGGTATATTTAGCAAAGGAATTCCCAATTTATGTTCTTCCTAGTCAAAAAATGGAATAGCATGGGTATTTACTAAGCTAGACACCTGTCAGTGTATCCAGTAAAGAGGCAAAAATCATCAGCAATAGACTGGCTTGAGATGTTACACTAAGTAGAAATTCTCTCTTCCTTGGCATTAAAGAGACTGATTAGTAGACAAATTTGGTAGACGGAGTATAACAGGACATTAGGCTAGAGTCTTGAGTTTGCTTACAATAACTGCTCTATACTGTTCACCAGTGCTGCACTACCTGCAGATCTGTTTAGCCCAGCCTAGTAGAACACAAGGGTACAGTTCAAAGAAATTTAAAGAAAGCAATGAAAGTTAATCATGCAATCAGTAAAAGTTTAGTACTACTCCTGGAGATTGGAGCTTTGTCCAGATTACACCCAAATTCCTTTTCCTCACAAAGAATCTCAAAAGAGAGAGAAGCAGCTATATTAGTAGCAGTCTGCAGTACGATAAAAACATAGTAAGTTAAATAAAGTTAAATGAAGTTGCTTCCTGGTGGTGAAAGGGCTGGAAGTTTAGTGAGTGTTAATAACTTAAGTAGCAACTGCAGTGGTCTGGAATCTACCTACTTTTTCCATTCCAGTATAGCTCTCCACCAAACTGCTTCATCTGAATAATTTCCTTATTCCATATCTCAATGACTTCCAGTTATTTCGCTAGTCCTCTATTTTTCCTTTTGTTATCTGGTAATTCTTTTAAAACTCAAGGGTGTTATATTGCTTTTCTGGACTAAATTTTCATGCATTTGTAAATGCTTATCCTAGATGCCCTGATGATCTTCTCTCCATTTTTAGCCCATTTCCAATTTCCTTTCCTCACAATCTGTCATCCTATTTTTATCAAAAACTAATAGTACTGTACTGTACTGTATCAGTACATTTACAAGAAAACTGAATTATTATGACATATAATATAATGACTCGTAGGTTTGATAAAATTAATAATGAGAATTTTGAAACAAATGAATGTTTTACTTGTAACAGTCAGAGAGTGATATATGCGATTAAATGTACATGTAGCAAATTCTATATAGGTGAGACAAAAAGACGATTTTCTTGTAGAATAAAAGAACACATAAGGGATGTTAGGAATTATAAACTATCTAGTCCAGTAGCTGTACATTTTAATGAAATACATAAGGGTAGTTTAGATGGTTTTCAGGCTACAATTTTAGATAGTGTTATATGTAATAAGTTTATGAGTGATGAACAAGTAAAACAATTATTGAGGAAGAAAGAAGCATTTTTAATTTTAAAATTTAATACTATGTTCCCTGTGGGTTTAAATCAAGAATGCTTCTGGAAAAGTTTTGTGTAAATATGTAAATATGAATGTGTAGTTTTAAGAAGAATTGTTTAAATGTTTGTGATATAAGTAATTAATTAATTACTCTATTATTCAATTATGTCTCTGGTATATATAGACCTTGAGTTTTTTATTGAGTGTACTCTGTTAAAGGCTTTTGGCCGAGGCGCTAGAGATTTTCTACAACTGGTGTTTGAAATAAATTCCTTCTTCGGAGTTGCTGGATTGCTGGTGTGGTTTTTCTACTACATTTGTTATTTGTCTGCTGTGGTTAATCTATTATGACATTGCTGTGAATGAGAATGAGAAACCTATCACTAGCATGGAAAAATACCAAACATCATCCATTTATTTTTAAGTGTTATTCATTTATTTAATTTTGTTTACTGGGGTTGTACTTTGACAATTTAAGGCATAGCTTGGATGATTGCACTTACAGAATGTGGAAAAAAGCAAGATATTTTTAATTGCAATCTTAACATTGTTGGGCACCAAAGTAACTAAATGATCAACCAGTTCTCTCTGTCCTTTTAATAATTCTTATTTTCCTCCCTTATGGTTGGCCGGGATGGTGCAGCGGTTAGCATTATCATCTCATAGCAAGAGGTTCTCTGGTTCTATTCTCAGCTGGAGCACCTTCTGTGCAGAGTCTGCATGTCCTCCCCATGGTCGAGTTGACTTTGAAGACATGCAGGTAGGTGTGTGAGTGGGTGTGCCTTCTTTAAATCAACACCATAAAAATCCACTGCCAGTCATAAGCAGACCAATGATCCGCTGTGGTGACCCCTAACAGGGAAAAGACATTACTATTTTCCTCCCTTATGGTGTCTAGATCTATAGCCTTCCACAACCAAAACTGGAACAATATTCTGATATTTCTTTAATGTACTCAAAATCTAGTTGTTTTACTTAATTGTGCATTCCAGAAAGTCTCCCTTTCTCATAATTGATACACAGCTGTTATCATTTTAATGTTAACATCTTTTCCCTGCCTTTCTATAATAAACATATTAACCCTTTACTCCCCATGCCCACCAAGCCCCCAGCATAGCATGGCTGATTGCAATCTACTTCTTCCACAAATCACACTTTTTATTGCAGATTAAATACCTGGAAGGTATAATTTCAACTCTTTTGTCCTTTGATTACTCATTCCACCTTCCTTCTTTCTTACCTCACATTCGCATCATCTTCAATGCCCATTTTTCTGGAAAATTTCTTCATTGTAGCTTTTTTACCTTCTGTAGCTACTTCAGAATACTACCATCCATCTCTATTATTTCTCAACTAAAGCTTAAATACATCTATGTCATGCTGAACTAAACAGGAAGCACAATCTCATTCTCTTTTGCAGATTTGGCTGGAGAAACTATTTGACTGGCAGAAATCCTTCTTTAGTGTTGTCAAGCCATAAGTTCTGTTTTTTCACTGCATCTTTTCTGGCCTGAATCCAAGGTCTAACATCTAGGTCACTTCTTCTAGGAAGAAGTATCTCACTTCCATGACTGACTACACTCACACCTACACCTATTAACCCGTCAATGAATAAACTGTTCAAAACATAGAGTTACTTAACCGGACTGTGTTTTGCGGCAAATTGGAAATGTGGGCTTTGCTCCTTAATAGTCTGCTGGACTACATGCCTTGTAACTACATGAACTTATTGACCCATACAATGAATAAATTGATCAGAACATAAAGCAATCAATGCTGTGGATGGTCTGTCACAATTCATCACAGACTGCCATGAGAGCTCTTCTCTGCTGATGCAGTTACACAGAGAACTAAGAAATATTAAAAGACAAGAGGATGTCAAGGTCTTCCCATTGCTTCAACTGAATGACCCACATGATGCATGTAACCAAATAGTAGATGCAATTCGTGTGTGTCATTTAGTCTTTAGAGATCTCAGTATTAAAAGAACAATAAAATCAGTCATCTACTGCAGGTCAAGAATGTTTGGAAGTTTGTAAAATAAACAGAAGGCCTATAAAATACATCTCATCTCTGTATCCTAGAGAATTCTCAAAGGGGATTTAAGTGAAACAAATAAGCCATATCTGATTAAATTCTTTTGAAAACGGATAAAAAGATCATAAAAGTACAGTTAGTGCAATATACTTTAACATACTTATATTCATTACACAAATTCCAGAACTTTGTAATAAATTATTTCTTCCACTAAGGTAAAACACTTCACTACCTGTCTAGCAGTAAGAGCAGGGGATTATGGCTCTGAGCTGATAATGACCTCTTTCTCTGAAGGGCATAAGTTTTAATGCATTAATTTTCCTACTGTGTGACTTTGCATAAGTCATTTTCCCAGAAAAGTTCTCATGTGTTGCTCCATAAAAGGGACACTGATCTTCAATAGGGTCAAACATTTATCAGAAGTGTAAAATAAACAGTATTCTTAAGCAACATTAATAAGTGTATGGCTAATAGGAAGTTCCAACAGGCAAGAATAAGAAGTACTGAATATTATTAGTGCACTACTTAATTTACTGGGACGTTTAGGGAGTTGTTCGTACTGCCTATTCATATTATTTGCTATTCAGGTATTGTACAAAAGATTACCAAAGTTAATGAAAATCTATATGTTGTGCATTGGATAACTAATTATTTGACTGATAAAGCCCATTCAGAGAGCACCTACTGCATGTAAACATGCTACAAGCAGTGCTTTCGGATTTCAGCATTGGGCCCCTCCTTTTTGGCATCTTTTTTTCTGATATCCATTCTAATGTTACAGGCTTGCAGCACCCTAAGCTTGCTGATAATTGCAAACTGGGTAGTTGCTCACTCACTGTCTGATACACAATTACCATCCCAACTCTTGGTGTACAAGCAATGGTCTTAAGCCAGGTACAAAGAAGTGTAGAATGTCTCTATTTGACAAACAATATTTTCCTTCCTCCTATCATGTAAATGACACATGCTTACATACAGATACTCTCATCATTAACTTGGGTACCCATGCTGACATCTCAGATTAATTTGTCTAGCACATCTTCACAATAGTTTGGAAATACTATCTGGCTCAACTTATTTGCAATAGCATGCCTTCTGGAATTAAATAAGTCTTAGTTCCCCCATGCTAATGCCTCATAAGGTCCATTATGAAATACTAAGCTCTTTTCATCAAGCACCCCTCTGACCATATCGCACAACTTTAGAGGTCTCAGTGAAGTGTAACTAAAGTCTCAAGTCCCTTAGTTTCACACAGTGACTTACAGTTCCATCCTTGTACATAGCCTTCCAGTGACATCTTTGCAGGGACCATTTGTTGCCTAATGAGTTATGAAAGACTCTGCCCTACTGTAACTCCACTGAGCCAACTATGCTAACAAATAAACAAGACTCATTGGTGGGATGGGCATGTAAACCAATGCATTGCAAATGTATGGAACAAGCTCTTCCAATGTGTCAAACAAAGTAGTAGTCAGGCTGCTTTCAATGTTAATATAAACAATTAACTGAGCAATTATAAATAAACATCTGGGTTATCCTAGAAAACCCTTCTAGAGAAAGAGGGTGAAGAGTACTGAGTTGCATTACATTGTAATTCAATGTGTTTGGCTAGGCTGATTATCATCAAAATGGCTTTGCTAGTATCAACTTCTCAACCTATAAATTATAATGGAAGTCAAGCTTTCTGGCTTTCTGAAAGCTGAAAATATGAATAAAACATATACATCTATAAGTATATGCATTCAGAGCGACACACACACACACACACACACACACACACACACACACACACACACACACACACACACACACACACACACACACACACACACACACAAACAGACTCACACATATTATGGAAATAATAAACAGGGCAATAAAAAAGGATACCCCTTCCTCAGCTAAGATGAGGACCATTAAAAAAACAGAGTTCAAGCTAAGCTGTGGATAAAAACCAAAAGAAAAGTGTTCAAGCTAATCTGTGGACCAAAATAAAAACAGCCTTTAGGTCAGCTATGCTACCTTCTTGCTATAATTCTGCCGTAACACTAAGACATTACTAACTCCCTCAAGGAGCCTAAATCCTCACTACTGACACTGGAGAGGGACGTTCACTTGAAATACAAATGGATACACTCAGTATTTCCAGAGGCAGACCTCTCTGTATCAAGCACAATTTCCCTTAAGAGCACACAGGGAATAAAATCAGCCTGGGGTCTGGATGTCTCTCTATCTATCACTCCCCAAGTCCCCATTAAAGCTCCACCACTGGCACAGCTGTAGGGTTAAATCCTCAGCCGAGTGTCCAAGCCAAGTCCTCCAGCACCTTCTCTGTGAAACCAGTGATTCATGTCTCTGCTCCAAGTAGCTGACACACACACTCTTTGAGATTTAATTTTCATGCGCACATACCTGGGAAAGGCTGGCACAGATTACCCACTCGACCAACTTTGCCCAGACTATAAGGTAGATTTTCTGCCACCAGTCAGTTACTATAAGTCTGTTGAAAGGGTATACAATTATACTAAGTGAAATTATTATTGACACAAATGGCAATGTTGATCAAACAGCCAGGCTTTCAGGAGTGGCCACAGTTATCACCAAATAAATATATGCAAATACTCTCAAAGCTTATTATCCCAAATAAATATATGCAAATACTGTCAAAGCTTAAATATGTTCTAAAAGGAATAGCCACAGTGAAAAGGTTAAGTATGTTTAATAATAAATTATAATAGAACATGAAAATACAAAATATCTATTTACAGTAAACACCAGAGTTTCAGTCACAGGGAATATTAAAAATAACACACCTGGAAAGGTTCACAGTTACAGAAAAACAATGCTTAACTCTTCTCACTACATTTTCCTAACTGATTTAGAGAATTACTATCAATGGTCACTTAGAGCAAGGCAAGATGAAGTAGGTGAGCGGTCTTCCTTCTTTGTCAGATTCCTAGAACAGACTGCTCAGTCTGACTGAGAGACATCTAAATATAATATCTAAATATTATTTCTGGGATTGCTTGCAGAAAGACATCACATCTGGTCACTGGACTCTGTTTCCCACACTATCACCAACAGTAGAAGCTGCCAGAGTTTTAGTAGCTATGTCTTACCATATATACCGATAGAGCTTTGCTCAGATCTGTTGCAGCTCCTGGAAGTCATAAAACAATGTCAAACCTCTACCCCAACTACAGAGCTACTAAGTCAGGCTTCTCACAGATATTTCATCTCTGGCTGCAATCAGAACTATAAAATACAATCTTTAGGGCCTAATTTCATTTTGCTGTTTAACAAAGTTATTTGGAACTGAGCTTAACCTCTTCTCTTCCAGTATTCTCTGTTAAAATATTTACAATTTAAACAGTTACAATAATGCATGTACATTTTTTTCTTTCCAGAAGGGGCACACTG
The DNA here is from genome assembly GCF_019279795.1 of Protopterus annectens. Classification (NCBI taxonomy): domain Eukaryota; kingdom Metazoa; phylum Chordata; order Ceratodontiformes; family Protopteridae; genus Protopterus; species Protopterus annectens. The sequence continues at coordinate 762,928,196 of NC_056746.1, forward strand.
TAGATACATTTTTAACAAAAACAGCTTTACAAATACATTTCTGTACAAATCAGTTTGACATTCAAATAACATATTATTCTTTACAAAATTCCAACTAGCTGTGCTGGCATATGTTGCACAGCCACTGCCCTACTTTTCCTGGCATAGCTAGCAGTACCTCCTATCATCACATCATTCCCCCTTTTCAAGACTCAAGCTGTTTTTTCTAGTGACCCTTGAGAAGCTTTGCTTGAGAGGAATGAATCTGTCTGGGATCAGATTATCCCATACCCTGTCTTGAGATCCAATCTGCCTTGGCAATGCTGACCCCACTACAGTGCCGCAATGTCATATCATATGCCTGCAACCCTAGGTTCCATCATACTAGCTTAGCATTTTGCTGGCTGGCTCACTGTAGCCATAGATCCCCCTCAGACTCTTCCTGCATTCTACTGCAAATACTTAGTACCAGGGCCTCCATATCATGGTAAGGTTTCATTGTGCTACCTTGGTACAATTTGGGCCCCCACCTCCTGCCTAGCAGTTCTACCATGTAGTTAACATCACTCAACTTCCTTATTACTTTGAAGGGTCCCTCCCAAGCTGCCTACAAGTTATTGTGCTGACAAAAGTGAGAACCATCACCTGCTGTCCCACAACATACTCTCGTGCTCAGCATTCCTGTCATACCAGACCTTTTTCTGCTTTTGGGCCCCTGCCATGTTCTCCTGGGCCAAGCCCATGAACTCGCTAAGCCTTGTCCTGAAGTTTAGGACATATGCCACAACAGAATCCTTGTGGGATTCACACTCACTTTCCACTTATCATGAATCAAATCTAAAGGCCCTCTCACCCTATGCCCATACAGCAACTCAGTGGGTAAAAATCTTTGGATTCCTGGAGTACCTACATGTATGTAAACAGCAGATAAGGCAAGTATTTGTCCCACTATCTCAAACTGGTCTGCAAATGCCCATAGTATGGTCTTTAGTGTAGATTTTAACCTCGCCACAAGACCATTTATCTGGAGATGGTAGGTGGTAGTCTTTAGGTGCTTCACCCCACAGCACTTCCGCATACAAGCCAGTAGGTCTGACATGAAATTGGCACCTCTGTCAACCAATATTTCTCTTGGGAAACCTACCCTGCTGAAAATCTCTAATCAAGCATTTGCCACCTTCTCTGCCTCAGTGGAGGACAGAGCCACCTCCTCAAGGTAGTAGCAAAATCTGCTAACATCCGGATATACTTCTTCTGTGTGGAACTTTGGGTACTCAGAGGCCTCAGAATATCCATAGCTACCCTCTGAAATGGCATCTCAATCGCAGGCAAAGGCATCAAGTTTCATCACATTAACTTGGTACAGTTTGGGCCCCTGCCTCTTGCTTAGCAGTTCTACCATGTAGTTAACCTTATCTCCTGCCTTGCCTACTTTTTGGCACTGCTCACAGGTCTTGCAATATCCTGTTACATCACTTGCAATTCCAGGCCAATAAAAGTTTTGCATAATATGTCTCTTGGTATGCTTTATGCCCATATGATCTGCACAAGCAGTGTCAGAAGCTATAGCTAGAAGTGCCAGACTGTAGGCTCTAGGCACTACCAACTGCTGTATTACCCCACCATCTAGTCCTCTCTCAGGGGGTCCACTCTCTATACAGTAACCCTTTGTTTCAGTATACAGATTCCCTCTTCCCCTGAGAATCAGATGCCTCTTTACCTACTTCCCTCAAGCCTTGTATGTAGGGTCTGAGAGTTGAGCCTCTTCAGCTCTGCTTTTGGGACTATTCCTGGCTCCCCTTCCATTGGAGGCCTGGTATCTTCTGACATCGGTGCCTCACTGTCAGCCTAGGTACAACCAATCACCTCTGCCTCTGCAGTCACTTCATCCAAGGGAACATCAGTACATACCAACAGCTGTGGCTCAGCTTCAGGCTCACTGCTACAGGGTAGCTCCCCTCCAAAATAGCCACCTTACTAGCATTGGCTTCAGGTGTTGTGTCTGTCTGGGTATCCCTAGGCTACCAGACCCACATGCCTGTCTCCAAACCTGAATGAATGTAACTGCATGCACAAAAAGTACTGCATTATCAAAATCATCGGCTCTCAAAATAATCATCCAATTGGTCTCCTTATACTCCGTATGATTACGAATATCTCCTGCTTTGATAGTGGGTGTTATGATGTCAATGATCCTAAACATGAAGCTGTGCATCTCACCGCACTCTGCAACATGTTTCGATAGAGCATTATGATCAGAATGTACCCGAATACTGTACTGAGGGAACATATTTACAGTATTCGGGTACATTCTGATTGAGAGCCGATAGGGGCAGTAGCCTGAATGAACGGGCTTCTTTGAAGCCATTGTTAAAAAAGTGTAGGGTTAGGAAATAGTATTTGATTTTACTGTGCATATATTGTATTGTTAGGTTTTAAATGTTTGTTTTTTTATATTTATGTATAGATGTTTATATGTTCCCTATGGTCTCTGATCATACTGCCTTGTATTGTGTGTTTGTTCATTATGGTAGTATGTTTTTAAGGGCTGATTGGTGATTAATTGGTACTCATCCATGATTGGAGGACCTGATGTCCAAATTCTTTTATATAAGATGTTTTTACTCTTGTGTTTATTGTTGGTCTGAGGAAGCTCTATGCGAAAGCGCTTACCACTTTTTATGGTTCATTCTGCTTCAATAAATCGTTTTATGGTAAAGGATTCAGTGACTTTGTTTATCTCAGTGACTGTTTTTGCCTTGGTCGCTCCTTTGTTGCTTTTACACTTTCCATAACTTACAGAATGACATCACATCTGGTCATCTGACTCTGTTTCCCAGACTATCACTAACAGTAGAAGCTGCCAGGATTTTAGCACTCATCACATCTGGTCATCTGACTCTGCTACATTATCACCAACAGTAGAAGCCACCAGGATCTTAGCACCTATGTCTTACCATAGACACAGATAGAGCTTTGGTCAGATCTGCTGCAGGTTCTGGAAGTCATAAAACAATTTCAAACCTCTATCCCTCCTACAGAACTACTAAGCCAGGCTTCTCAAAGGCATTTAATCTCTGGCTGCAATCAGAACTGTAAGATACAATCTTCATGGCCTAATTTAATTTAAGCTATTTTACAAAGTTAGCTGGGACTGAGCTTAACCTCTTCTCTTCTAGTATCTTCTGTTATAATAAGTACATTTAAACAGTTACAAAAATGCATGTGAATTTCTTTTCTTTCCAGCAGGGTACACTGTTGATACATTTTTTAACACAAGCATCTGTACAAATCAGTTTGAAATTCAAATAACATATAATGTTTTTACAAAATTCCAGCTAGCTGTGCTGGCATGTGGCACACATCCACTGCCCTACTTCTCCTGGCATGGCTGGCAGTATCTCCTGTCATCACAGAGGCACATCTGCTTAAGTGAGCTCTGATACCATATACAGACTTGCAAGCCAAGGACAAATGAACATTTATTATACATTGATAATTGTAAACCCTTATGGCAGTTCTCTAAATGACATTGTGGCTGCTTAAATTATTACACTTTGCCTCACAGATATTGTCTCTCCCTTGGCAGTGCCAATAACAATCCCTAAGAAGTTGCACCTGGTGCAGCTGAGCTGTCCTTTTCATCATGTACTTACTATGGCTCTGACTGAAATACAAAATATAACTCAGTGCAAAATTAATAAACAAAATCTACAAACCCATAAACTTTTACTGGAAAGTAGCAGGGATATGCTCCCAGATAATAAAATCTAGTACCAAGGAAATGTACTTTTCTAGAATTAAGCGTATTTAACATTTTCCTTAAGGAAGAACAGATTGGATATGATTGCCTCACAACTCCTAATTTCATTACTGCAAAAGCATGGGGACATGTGCAATTAAATAAAGTATGCTTTTTTCTTACAGTACTGTTTATTTTCAATATTAGTACTAAACCTCACACTTTGATGCAAGCAATATTCTTAAAATAGCATTTTCTTTCTTTCTTTGCAAAATCTTTGACTAGAACTGGCTTTGATTTCATAATATGCTTCAGTTGTAGCACAGTGAAAAATATGGCCCCAATCCCACCCCCCAAAAAATTGATAAACATTTTATTCCACTGGTAAAAGAGTCCATATCTTAATCTCATCAACTCAAGACAAAATTTAAGTAAGGTCTATGACAGTCCCTACTCCAGGCCAGTAATCAAGGAACCACCACCCTCTCCACTGACTCTGGTGAGGAATGGCCACTAGGAGCAAAAATTGATTCACAGTATTTTTAGATGCAGCTCTTTGCACCAAGCACAATTTCCCTTAAGAACACACAGGAAGCACAATCCAGACCTGGGGCTAGACTCTCTCTCTCTCTTCAAGCCCCAAATCAAGACTCCACACTGACCACTTTGGAGCTCAGATTTATCAGCTGTGCCCCTTTGCCCAGATTATAAGATAATTACCCTGCCACCAGTCAGTTACTCTAAGGCTCTTACAAGAGTACCCAATTATACTGAGTAAAAGTAATACTAATACACATAGTAGAGTTTGACCAATGCAGCAAGGCTTTCAGGAGCACCCAGAGTGTCACTAAAATAAGCATAAGTACTCTTAAAAGGTTAAAAGTATTTTCTAAAAGACCAGCCACAATGAAAAATATAGAAATATTAAATAATAAATAATAAAATAGAAGACCTGAGAATACTGAGTATCTAGTTACAATAAACACCAGAGTTTCAATCACAGGATATATAAAAATAACACAGTTGGATAGATTCACACAGATACAGAAAAACAATACTTAACTAAGCTCACTATATTTTCCTGACTGACTAAAGAATTATTGTTCATTGATTACATACTAAGGCAAGGCAGGATGAAGTGCGTTGAGTTGCTTACTACAGCCAGGCAAGATGAGGTAGGTGAGGTTGGGTGAGATATCTGTGACAGATTTTTCCTGTCAGGTTCTGGAAGACAAAGTGTTGCTGTGAAAGTTCTGTCATATATCTCACTATTATCTAAAGAATCATTTCAGTGGTGGTTATAGAATAACATCACCTCTGGTCACCTGACTGTTAAAATACACAGCCAGACCTTTGCTAAGATCTGTTGCAGTGTCTAAAATCTATAAAACAATTTTAGAAACTTCTACCCTTCCAGGGTAGCAATAAGTTCACCCCTAAGGACAATATGGTAAGATTCCTAGTCTTGGTTTTCCCAGACATTTTTGTCTCTGGCTGCAATCAGACCTGTAAGATAAAATCTTTATAACCTAAACCAACCTATTTAATTTTTAACCTATTTTTTCAAAATTAGCTGGACTGAGGTTAACCTCTTCCCTTCCAGAATTCTACATATACATTTAATTAGTTAGAATAATACTGTCTGACATACATGCATATCTATTTTCTGTCCAGCAGGGCCCACTGTTGATATATTTTTAACACAAGCAACTTTACAAATACATTTTTAACACAAGCATCTGTAAAAATCAGTGCGATAGATACATTACATAAAATTCTTTATAAAACTCCAGTTATCTATGCTGGAATATGTTACACGTACTGCCCTACACTTCCTGGCACAGATGGCACTACCTCATATCATCACAAGGTCCATATAAATCTGGGTGCACAGTAAAAAAAACAGAAACAACAGAGAAAACTAGCACCAAATATTTCCAAAAAAATAGTTGAAGACCCTACTTGTAACTTTGATAATTCTGGATGAAACTACATAAGTTCAAATAACTTTTTTTTGGAAGATTTGCTAGTGATTGATTTTGATCTTTAAAGCTTGAGGTGGAAGGAATACAAATTTTAACAAATGTCCTCTTTATCACGTGATGGTGTTTATTTGACAATTAATAAATTCAAAATTCCTTCAAAAGGAGAGAGGGGAAGAACTCTTTTTTAACAAACACAAAGAAAAATATTATTTTTATTTATTTATTTGTTTTATTTTATTTGCACTTGGTTAGCACTGCGGTGGTGGTGCTGCGGTAGCGTTGTCGTCTCACAGTAAGACGTTGTCCTGTTCGATTCTCAGCTAGAGCATCTTCTGTGTGGAGACATGCGTGAATGGGCGTACCTTCGTTGAAGGTTGTGCATCAGGGCTAGCAATGCGGCACATAAAAATCTACTGCCAATCATTAGCGGACCGGAGTTCAGCTGTGGAGACCCCTAACTGGGAAAAGCCAAAAGACACAACAACAACATTTTATTTGCAGTTGGTTAACCAGGATAGTCCATTGGGCCTAGAAGAACCCATTTTCAATGGAGTCTTGGGGAGAAAATCTCCAAAAACAAAACAATAATTACAAACAAAGTTACAGTAGAAGTATATTTAATTACTGATTCTTATATTAAACATGTTATTGTATCTTCTGTGCAAAAACACAATGGAACTTCAAACAAATAATTCCAAACCAAATAACCAGAAGAAAAGTATCCAGACATAGAAGCAGTGAGCTAGTTAGAAATCCAAATTAAGCATTTAATGATTTTTCTGCATTTGTGTTCTATTGAATTTGTTTATTATTTATTTAACTGTGTTAAACTAATTGTGTGATATATTTGTTCTTTTCAGTTACTGCCTGCTAGGGTACACCTGTTATCTTGCCTCAGGGAGGCATGCACAGCAAGGCTAAACATTTCTTGTTTGTTCACCACCACAGGTGAAGGTGGTACTCTAGTCTGGGTCATGAAGTCTGCAGGCACTAAGGAATTTGTTATTGTACAAAATTCTACAGCAAAGTTGTTATGAACTGTTTCCCCTACCAAGAGTACCTCAACTACTTTACTGAAGAATTCTGGGCAATGCCATAAGACATGTAGCATCAGTAGAGTTATTAATTTATTTAACTAATAGTGTGCCACAGGAAAGAAATATGACCTCTGTGTAGCTTCTTCAGCCAGGTGTACTGGCCAGAGAAGTCACTCTGCTCAAAGTCATGCTGGACAAAGAAGGAGACTGAAGGAACTAAACTATGGAAGCAGTTCATTACCATTCCCAAGCATTGCCTCTCTGTCCTACTGAAGTACTTAAACCTATATGACCACAAACAGTTTAAAGTTGAAAACAGTTGTGTAGTAGGATGGTCACTAATGCACCACAAGGATCCATGGAGGGCCTTGCATAGCCATCTTGTGTTTGATCAACTCCTCAAATTCCTGTGGTGGCAATGTAAATATCATAGCTTTTTTCATCTTTTTTCCCTCATTCTCCCTTATGATCTTCCACTCCCTATTTTTTTTCACTATCGAACCTCCTCCTGTTCATGCTATTCACTTCACAAATTTGTATTTCAGCAACTGAACCATGTTTGCCATTGCAGCTCGACTGCTCCATAAATGGCCAGTTGTCATTCACAGATTAGTAGGATACCCATTCATGTATTATGTCACTTAATTTAGAATGATGTGTCGAATAGGTTCATAGGTTGATAGGTGTATACAAGGCTAATGACCACTTGGGTTCTTATAAGCCTAGTCATGCAACCCAAATGTGACACACAAATTTGATTTATATAGGGGTGATTTAGTGACTGCCTCTGTCCTACAGAGACATAGGCACCAAATCAAGAATGGATTTCTGATTATGGGTCCTTTAGTCCAAGTTGTGTTTAAATAGGATTAAGGAGTAACTCTGCTCACATGGATGGGGAACTTGTTTCAGAGAATGGGAATTCTGTATGAAACATATTTATATCTCCAACATGTCCAATTTATCTCACAAGCAAAATGTATGTCTTTTGATCTAGTAGTTCTTATGCTGTCTGTTTTGTGGATGTGCAAAAGGTTCATCAAAACAGGGTGCAGGGATATCTTGTATGCCAGGCAAAGATCACCTCTGAGTAGTCTGTATGATAAAGAGTAAAGAGACAGGGCTTTGAGGTGATTGGCATAGGACATTTTGTTTACTCCCTGTATTATTTTGTTTTGTAAGGAACCTTTGTGGGCATTCCAGTTGCTGCATGTGTCTTGTCAGGTACATACAAAATGGGCATTATACCCTATGATGGGTCTGGTAAGGGCTGGGTACAGCAGTATGTTGACCTCTGTGACCTTGATGCCATGCCCTTAATTGTAGGTTGAGCAACATAGAAGGATTTCTTTACTTCATTGGACACATGTTGGTTGAAAGCTAAATTACTATCTACATGATTTCCCAGATCCCTGACTAGTGAATCAACTTTTTGGGGTGTTTTATCAATGACATAGTTACCCAGGGTAGTTAGCTTCTCAAAAGCTTATATAATATATTTCTTGGCACTGAAATGTAATACTTAGCTTTGGCACCAATTATCCATCTGTGTTCAACCTTTCTGAAGGGTGTTCTCATCTTTGGGGGGATTCAATGTCTGCTCCCAGTTTGCAGTCTGCACATTTAGTCAGCTAGAGGCCTTTGACATTAGCTTTGACCTCTGAGAAGTAGATGCCAAAGAGGAACAGGCCCATCACAGAGCCCTGAAGGACTCCACTGGTGACTGGCATCTTTGTGGAGGTGGCCTCACCAATCCTAACCTCCTGAGCCCTATCCATGAGCCAGATAGCTATCTAGACTGTTAGAAAGGGGTTTATGCCTAGTTCCGTAAGTTTGTTGACAATGTCAGAGTGGGATATTGTATCAATGTTTCAGACAGATCTAGGTACGCAGTATGCACTGCTTTCTCCCTCATCCATCGCTTTAATGACTTTTTCAAAGAACTCCAGCAGGTTCAGTAAGTATGACCTTGATTTGACAAAGACAAACTAGGATGGATCCAGTGTATGGAGGTCTCCTATATTCTTGCTGATAATTTTCATGATTATTCTTTCCATGGATTTGCAAATAAGACTAGCCAGACTAACGGGTCTGTAGTTTCCAGGATTTGTTGAAGGTCCTCCCTTATGAAAGAGGATGACAGTTGCAGTCTTCCATTCTCATGGCACAAAACTTACTTTAAGACTATAGTTAAATAGTGACTCCAGGGGTCCTGATAAGTCATATTTTAGAATGTTCGGGAGACATCCTGTGATGTCATTGGACCCATTTGCAGTTGTCTTTGGCTTTAGTGAGCACAGCCAGTACATGCTGGCTAGTTATAGTTGAAGGGGTTATGTTTGAGGGTATTTTTTGAGGATGGTTGGGGGTGAGAGTGGGTTAAAGTTAGAACTGAATTTGTCAGTTGACAGGTTTGCTATATCAACAGGCTCAGTGAATGCAGCACCATAAACTACCAGTTCAGCACATTGCTGTTTGCTGCCCTTGAGCTTTCTGACATAGTTGAAGCAGGCCTTATGGTTATCTTTCACCTGAGAGGCTATCTTAACCTCAAAGTTGGATTTGTTTGAGCTAATTATCCGTCTTAGTTGCCTATTTAGTTTTATGAAAGAGTTTTTTTAATCTTTATGGGAATCTTCCTGATTTTTGCCATATTTTTTTCCTTTTGTTGTATATCCTGTTAGATTTGGGATGCCACCAGGGCGGTTTATTTCTGGAGCTAATTTTGGGCTTACTTCTGGTAGGTACAACAGCCTTTACACAACCATTAACATGGTTGTACAGAGTTTCTGAGGGAAGAGCAATTCAGCAGAGGCTGATGTGTTCTTGGGGTTTGGAGGGACGTTAAATTTTGACAAACTTTTACTTAATAAAATATAGTTTGCCTTGGAGTAGTTCCCAACTGTTACTGGTTTTACTAATTTAATAGGTTTACAGAGTTGTTTTTGATTAAAAAAAGACAGCTTTATGGTTGGATTATACCAGGGAGGACGAGATATTTGGGGAGTGGTGCATTGTTCTCCCATATCTGTAAGTACAAAGTCCTGCATGTTGGAGCCTCCAGTAGGTGTTTTCACTATTTGGTCAAGGCTGTTTTGCATTTACATCCCAGGAATCACTGTGCCTGCAGATTTGAGGCCATGCAAGATTCTCAGTCTATGTGGGTAATTAAAGTTTCCCATGGGTAGGGTAAAAGATTGAATGGTAAGTGTCTCCAGTAGGTCCAAGTATGTACTGTGAGCTTCTTGGGACCATAGCCCCCATCCTCTTAGCACAACAAAATCTGGATAAAGCCAAAAATAACAGGTGGACAAGGCCACAAAAGTAGACAAATTTTAAATATTGCTCTTATAAACTTAAAATGTTGCTAGAATAAAAGGCCTTGTGTTGCCATGCATTTTCTGATGAATATAAAGTCTGTACTCACATGGCTGTCATTATTTAGTGAATTCAGTCCTCACTGATTTGCCACAAAAATCCAGAAAATCACAAATTTGATGAGGAACAAACCAAAAATATGAGGCAACAATCTGGAATTTTGTGAAAATCTAGACAGTTGAGAGTTATGCTTGGAACATGGAGGGTGACATATAATTGACTAGGATATAGTACAGCATTTTGTCAGTGTGATCTGCACACAGAGAAACTCCAGTATGTCATTCTATCTGACCACCCTAGAGGCATGCTTGTAAGTGATATCTATTGAGACACCTCCACCTTTAGCCCTTGTCTGTGCAGCTGCTAGTCTGAAAGTATGGAAGACATTGAAACCTTACTCTTCTGGGGTACTCTGTGCTGCTTTAAACCATTGATATGTTTTAAATAATGTGTGGGTAAATTTCGGGGACTTTCAATTCATTACTTTACATTGCAACCTAAAAAAAAAGAAAGAGAAAGGAAGGAAGAAAGGAAGGAAGGAAGGACGGAAGGACATACTTAACTGTATTCTAGACTATCTTCTGAAAAAAGTCTCTCCATCAGGGTTAAAGTGGATTTTTTTCTATAGCACACTGTATGTATTTGGTAAGTGTTGTAGTCTTCTGTAATGAAATCACTGTGTTATGCCCTGCTTGTTACTATTGCCCTGACTGTGAGCTGGAAATAGAAACACCATTAAGGATAATGGAACACAAGTATATCTGCAGTACAGAAGGAATGAGGTTTATAGACACCACCTGTAGCAGCACATTAATGAACACACATCCTTGTTTGCATGCTAAAGCTGTCAAGACCTTTAGGATCAGAGCCCTTAAGAGTACACCAGTGTTATTAAGCTACAGGAAAGGCATTGAAATGATATTTAAGAGACATCAAACACAGCCCTTGGAGCTCTAATGAGCTATTCAAGTTTTCAGAATAGCTTGACAGTAAGGCTCAAATTAAGGTCACATCTCAGACTCAAACTGATGCTAAGAAGATTCAGATTGATTTTTCTCAGTGTTATCTCATGCTGTTAAAAAATATCATGTGATTGTATTAGAAGAACATAAAGTAAGTATAGCACTTCATTTGAGTAGCACTCCCAAGTGGGTTAGGACAAAAATAACTCGATGCTTATCTGCATTCTTTCAGCAAGAAAGTCTTACCCATTCACCATAGTTTGTGACTGCAGTTATATACAGAAGAAAGTGAAACCCAGCATAATGACTTAAAATGGAACATGTAATGTGCCTAGTCTGTACTTCTGCTGAAGCTTTTCTGTGTTATATGCCTTCCTCGGTCCAAACTACACTGGAAAGAAGCTTCTTGATTTGGGTCAGTGGCATGATTAATCTGAAATTGCAATCTGTGAGCCACTTCTCAAAATACAGTTTGGATTATTCAAAACAGAAAGGTTAATGCTAGGGATAGGAAGTACTAGTAATAATCTAGAACAAAATAACTTATTATAGGTTTTCATTTTGCATCACAGGAATTCAATAAGGCAAAATACTAATAGTTATAGCCTCAAACATTATTTTTTTTTATTTCTTAGACAAAAGTTTAAATTCTGCTTTAATAAAAATAAATTAAATTGAAGCAAAAAATAAAAACAAAATACTCAGATTTTATGCTTCAGGCAATGACCAGAACATCATTGTTTCACTACATTATAGAGAAAAAGAATTTCTTTTTTTATTGAGTAGATTACAATTTGAACTGATTTTTTATTTATTTATTTTTTGCTTAGTGTAGTTCACATTCATGGCATTCTCCACATGTGTAGCGAATCATATGCATTAAAATTCAGTTATTTTATTTTATTTATTTTACCTTTGTTGACCGGGCTAGTCCAACTGGATACATGTCCATTTTCAGTGGAGGCCTGAGGAGAAAAGCTCCACTATCTAATGCATAATAACAAAAATACATTCAAAGTACATAGGTAATTTAAGACACAACTAAAACAGGCATTTAAAATTACATAGGGAATTAAGACACAAGTAAAACAGGCATATAGGCTTTCCTTTCAGTAAGTTCAAAAAGGTGAATATAGAGACTATCAAATTTCTACAGTACAGGTCAAAGTACATAGGTAATTTAAGACACAACTAAAACAGGCATTTAAAATTACATAGGGAATTAAGACACAACTAAAACAAGCTATCTTTTCAGTAAGTTCAAAAGGTCAAAACAGAGACTATCAAATCTCTTCAGTACAGGTATATAAAATGTGAGACGGAAATAATTAAGTAGTTTAAAAGCAAAAGATAGAGTTACTAGAAAATTTTAGTTTGAAGTTGAGAGAGTCAATTTCTTAGGTAGAGATGAAAAATAAAATGGAGAAATAGAGTTGGGAGACAGTGCAAAGGATGCAGGAGAAGGTAGGAGGTACGTGATCAGCTAGGGTTATTGCATGGGATGGGATGTGGAATGGGATAGGATCCCACAGTTATATATGCCAAAGACTAACATTTAATTTTATAAACATTAACAAAGGGCCTTATACAGATGCTCACAACATGCTTGCTGCCACCTTCTTGAAAATATAAATGCACAAACTCCATCTATCTCGATCTCCTGTAACTACTTAGCCTTCCCAATACACTATCCTATAACAATGTTTAGCCCTTACCAGAGCCAACTCTAACCCTAAACTCCTATCCCATTCCCAAACCCTAAAATCCCTTCCCACTCCTCTGCTTCATAACCATGATTCTTTTCTTACTCCACAGTTCTAAAACTCCATTTCCACTCCCTAAACCTAAAATCACCCATGTGCCCCCTAACTCTAAGAATCTCTTTTTGCTCCCTAAGCTGAAGACTCCCTAAAACCCCTTTCCTGTTTCCTAATCCTAAAACGTCCTTCTCAATGAGTGTTTAATTCACACTCCCCATCCCTCCTACTCTCCCACCATGGTTGCCACACTTATTCATTTATTTGTCTTTTTTAATCAGGAAAGTCCAAGTGGGTAATAACATTTTCAGCGCAGGCCTGGAGAGAAAAGCTCCATTTGCTTACATTGCATTATACTAAGTTCCAGTTAAACATAGAGTAGCTGCATTTCAATTGACATTTAAACACAAACAGTAGTTATGTTTATACATTCTAAGATTTTACAGAGATGGAAGTTACTAAAGAGAAAGCCCATGTTAAATCACCCATGTGCCCCCTAACTCTAAGAATCTCTTCTTGCTCCCTAAGCTGAAGACTCCCTAAAACCCCTTTCCTGTTTCCTAAACCTAAAACTTGCTTCTCAATGAGTGTTTAATTCACACTCCCCATCCCTCCTACTCTCCCACCATGGTTGCCACACTTATTCATTTATTTGTCTTTTTTATCAGGAAAGTCCAACTGAGTAATAACATTTTCAGCGTAGGCCTGGGGAGAAAAGCTCCATTTGCTTACATTGCATTATACTAAGTTCCAGTTAAACATAGAGTAGCTGCATTTCAATTGACATTTAAACACAAACAGTAGTTATGTTTATACATTCTAAGATTTTACAGAGATGCAAGTTACTAAAGAGAAAGCCCATGTTAAATTTAGTGGATTATGCTGGCAGCAGTTATGTATAAAAATTGTTTTGTCATTTTAATAATGTGTTCAGATAAGCTGCCACCACAGCATGCCTGACCTGAGTTCAAGTGTGTGCAGCAGCAGCTACAAGAGGCTTGAGTCCCTGGCTTCAAGATAGTAGTCTTTGAATGCTTGAGGCCTGAGCACTCGTAGTGTCACCTTTACAAATAGGCTATTCAGGTCACAGACCAAAGAGCTAAGACCCTTTTCTGCCACAACCCAGGCCAAACAAATAGAAGTAATATGTATATACAACAGAATATCTTATAGTAATATTCATATACATTTAATATAGAAAACATATGGTGTTACAGAGAAAAATACATTAAGCAATATATATATAAAATAATTTTAGAAATACATTAAGTAATAGCATTCCGCAGTGGTGATGCTGCAGTAGCGTTGTTGCCTCATAGTAAGATGCTGTCCGGTTCGATTCTCAGCTAGAGCGTCTTCTGCATGGAGACATGCGTGAATGGGCATACCTTTGTTGAAGGTTGTGCATCAGGGCTGGTAGCTTGGCACGTAAAAATCAACTACCAATCATTAGCAGACCGGAGTTCCACTGTGGCAACCCCTAATCGGGAAAAAAGCCGAAAGACACAACAACAACATTAAGTAATAGCATTATGAGACAAATAATGCAATGCATATGTGCTAAAAGGGATAAAATAAGAGGAAAAAAACAAATAAATAAAACAAAAATAATAGAAAAAGTACAGCAGACATATAGTTAACAATGTATAGTAGAAATAGAGGCAATGAAGATATATTCAGTAATAAACTTCATCTGTCTTTACACCTTCTTCTCTGGGCCATCTCCTTACTACAAAAGTTCAAAGTATGAGAGGAAACAAGAAAAAGAGTGGTTACTAAGTTGTAAAAGTAACAACAAAGAGAAATGAATGGATGGATAGCTGGATGGTGTAGCAGAGACAAAATTTTTACCAGTGTCTTTAAAGCAATGACATTTGTTTTATACAAGCATGTGAAAGTGGAGAGACTTCTAGAAAGATGTTAAGAGTTTAAACTTATTTGATGTGTTCATACAGAGAGTTCCAATAAGCTGGAGCAAGTTTAGAGAAAGAACTTTCTTAGAATAAGAACATAAGAGGTACAAAAGGAGTAGTTTTTTTTTTTTTTTTTTTGATTGACAGTTTATTGAGAAGAGCAAAGCAGTATCTTTAGTTAAGGAGCTTATAACCAGGAGTATAATGGAAAAGTAAGGCCATGTCAATAACAGGCAGCCATCTTCCATTATTAAGAGTAAGGCAGTGATGTTCAAATTTGTTGAAGAGGAAAATAACTGATAACTTTTTTGTTTTTTGGGGGGAGAATGGTATTGTATAATGAACCCAGGGCAATGAAGGGCTTACTGCATTCAAGCATTGGTAGAAGTACATTAATGACTATGGTACATTGTAATTCTATAGTAAGAACATAAGAGATCCTGTAGGAAAGTCTTAACTGAGCTAAGACTGGGTTTCAACATGTTTGCGAAAGGAAAGGTGCTGGTCAGTAACATAGAGTAGAGGGAAACCTGATGGATCTGTAATGGTAAGATTGTGAAGGGTTATAACGTTTCGCTGTTTGCTAAAGAACATTACTGTGTCTGTATGAGTGTTGAATATGAGTTTATTTTTGCAAAGTCAATTCCAAATAGTTGTGAAGTCAGATTGAATGGCGTTCCACAGGCAAGAAGCAGATTTAGCCCGTTTAGTCAAATTGGACCACAAGTCGGTCACTTTTGCCTTAAGACTAAAGCCTGGAGTAGCTTGCAAAATCTTGGTATTCGCAAACTATGCAAAGCAAAGCTACTTTAAATGAGTGATGGCCTAGCTAAATTTAAAAGCTCTTTGCACCTTGATGATTCCATTGGCTATGTGGAATTCTTTACTGCATAAATCTATGCTCATGTAAATAGCTGTATGGATGCAGTTATTAGCCTCAGAAATAAATGCAATGCCAAATTCAAAGCACTAACATAAACAGACTCTGTAATAAAAGAAAGACTCTAATTGCACAAAAAAATAAATCTAAATGTAATGAAGTAAAAAAAGGCTCTTGATAAACAAAACACCTGGATCAAATCAAAGACAAATAGAGACAAAAATAACAACCCAGACAAAATATAACCACAGAGCTATCTTTAATGATGCTAGAAATCTTAGATACAATGCCCAGCATTGCTCTGACCTCACAGTAAATAATACCATATACACTGATGCAGGGGACATTGCCAGTCTACTCCTGCAATGTCCACTAATCAAATATCCAAAACAACACTCACATCCCTATAAAATCTCAAAAGAACAAGTTCTCAAGGCATTATCTAAGGCCAAAAATACTAGGTCTATGGGGATAAATAGCATACCAGGCTGTTTACAGGTCAGCCTTAAACATGACTTGTCAGACTCACTACAAAGGCTATTCTATCTTAACCTCAGGATAGGCTTTGTGCCAGAAGAATGGGAGACAGCAGCAGTCATTCCCTTGCACAAAGGTGGACCTTAATGGATTTGCGAAATGAGAGATACATATGTTTTACCAGTTTCATCTGTAAGGGCATATAAAGATTATCACTGAACTAATAAATAAGAATATGGGTAACCTGGATAACCTTGACTCAACTCATGTCAGATTTGTCAAGGGAAATTCCTAGCTACTTAACCTGGTCAACTTCATCGAAAAGGTTACTCACCCAAAGGATGAATGCAAATCAGTGCACACCACTTGCAAAGGCTTTTAACATCATCCCATACTCAGGCATCATAGAGAACTAAATGTTAAACTCTATGTAATTTGGCGGAGAGATAATTGTGTCATAAATAGAGCCCATGGTTCAAAGGTGGGCAACTCTACCTCTTCCAAAAGACCTCTTACTAGAGAAGTGTCCAGGGTTCAGTCCTTGGCCCACTCATCGGCCCCCTCCTCTTCAGCATTGACTTCTCAGAGGTCAAAGCTGATGTAAAAGGTTTATGCTTAAGTTTGCAGATGACTGCAAACTGAGTGCTGTCATAAAGTCCCCAAAGAACACCAATATCCTACAAGAAAACTTGTCACAAATAAATAGTTAGTGTCAAAACCATGGACTAAAACTAAATGCTAGGAAATGTATAATAGTATCTTTCAGCAGGTATGACTCCTCTTGTAATTATCACATCAACAGCAGCCCTCTAAACATTGATTCCATAGTTAGTGATTTGAGAATCAATATATACGATGAACTGTCCTTTGATCATCATGTATCTACTATTGTAAGGAAGTCCTTTTTGTCATCCAGCTTATATCTAACTGATAGCATCCAGGTCCAGGAAATAATTACTCCACTTTACTCAGCACCCACTAGGCTGATCATTGAGTATAATGCCCCATTCAGTATGTACCTGTCCAAGTACTTGTCATATCTGGAGTGATGCATACTTACCAAAAAAATAAATAAAAATCAAAGACCTAAGTCATAAAAACTATGCAGACCATCTTAAGCCTTGTCTGTCTATCGAGGGGTGACAGTTGCTCGAGTACAGAACCTCAAATGACCCTATCATTTCAAACCTTTTACACATCCAAAAGTCAAATGATATCATAAATATCCACTCAAAGGACCTCAAACTCTTCTTTAAAATAAACACAACATGGTAGAGGAACAGGTATGTATCACAGTTAATACTGCTTGTGTGGAACCATCTTCTACTTCACATAAAACAGAACATGTCAGTTACCATTTTCACATGTAATTTGGATGATTGGAAAGGGAACCACAAATTCACTCCTAGATTAACACTTCTGGTCTTCATGGATAGAGGAAATGTAACAACCCCAACTTATACTTATGCATTTTATATTCCTAAATATTAGGGAAAATAATTACAATGGGAGTGAAAGACTAGGCTTCCAAAGATTAACAGCCTAGGAAGTACTTATGATCCTATAAAAAGCTAGGTGTTTTTTCAAGTTTTTTGATATATCCATTAAGATACATGCAAAAGTGTGGGTTATATTATTTAATGGATCTAACTTTGGGCAGAGCATTAGCATATCTAGTGTGGGGCAAGAGGGAAAACTGCCCTGGGTGCAAAGTGTGGGATTGTAATCAGCTGATCCCAATTGTCCTTTAATGCAATACCAGCTTTTAAAAGACAGTATTGAATTTGCAGTCAAATCTGAGCACTGTAGTCCTCTGTTCAAGCAGGGTATTAACTATAGCAAGCACTTTGCTACAGTTTAAATAGAAGAATTAAAAAAAGAAAAACCTAAACTATGAGCACTGTAGCCCTCTGTGCATGCAAGGTATAAGCTGTAGCAACTGTTTGATACATTTGTAGCAAGGAGTCTACTACTGTGTAAAAATAATTTAATTTTTTTAAATAAAACATGAGTACTGAAGCAAGCGGTGCAGGCAGGTATAAACTGTAGCAACTGTTTGCTGCATTTGTACTAAACAGTTTGCTACAGTTTAAAAGAAGACTTTTTTAAAATAAAATATGTTAAAGGAGGTCTTGGACTAGGCACAGAAATGGGACCTGAATGGGTGGGATAGGAGGGGGGGGGGTGTATCAGCATCTAGCCACCAGGTTGGTGTGCCAGTAGAAAGAAAGCCAGTTTTTTGCTTGGGTGTTGCATATATCTAACTGTAATTAGCTGATCACTTACTGCTTGCTACTGTGAAGTCTTTATTTTTTTTCCTTTTGATAGGTTGGGGTGCTGGTTCATAGCACCAGCCCAGGGTGCTAGTTGAACATGCTCTACTTCTGGGCCACAGTATAGGGAAACAATAACTTCCCTGGTTTTGGAAGAGATGCCTTCTGCAATTAGTTGTGACGTATACTAATTTTTCCTGACTAAAGTCACAACATGATGATCAAAGGACAGGGAGCTATCCTCACAGATACCCAAACTCCTAATCATAGTTTCACTAGATAGTGGGGTGCTATTGATGCAACAGTTTGTAGCTAATTGCTGTTTCCCAAAGGGGATGATACTCCGTTCATGGCATTCAGTTTAAGTCTTTTTTCAGTACACCTGGAGTTAACTCATTATGGGGAGCACTAGTATTATTGGATTTTCTGACAGTTACACCCAGCTTGCAGCCACCAGCAAATTTTGTCAGAGATCATTATTGTCAGTTTTAAGATCAGAGAAATAAATTCCAGGAAGTAGGGGACCTAACACAACCCTGAGTGCACCAGTTGTCATCTGACAATGTGTTGCTGAACCAGTTGTTATTCATCTGTCCACATAGGGATTAACATTTAGGGACATTAACTATTTTATGATTCCATCATGTGGTTTGGTGTCAAACATTATTCGGTAATGTGGTTTGGAGTCAAATGCCTTGGCCATATCCAGATATGTGGCATGCATAGTGTCACAACAATGCACTGCCTCTGTGATATTTTCAAGGAAATTGACCTGCCTTTATAAAAACAAGCTGCTACTGATAAAGGTAGATCAAATTATTGATATCATTGTTAATAAGGTCAGTAATAATATGTTCTATGTTTGCAGATCAGACCAATAAGCTAATGGGTTTGCAACTACCTGGCTTCATAGTATGGCCATCCGTATGGAGGGGCATCACCTCTGTGATATATCATATGCATAGCACTATAGACCAGGTGGTGCCACACACAGTTAGATGAGAACATATAGTTTCAGATAGAAACACTGGACAGCAGCAACCTCCACATAAAAGGCAAAAGGCAGTAACAGGCCTCAGATAGGAGACAATGGTCAAAAGTGAGTATCAAATACAAGGTACTGCTCATCAGCAGGTCTCACATATGTAGCAAATAACAGTCGCGTCCACATGTACAATGTACTGGACAGTGAAAATTCTCACATACAAGGAACTAGACAGTAACAGGCCCACATACAAGGCAATGAATAGTAACAGTCCCAACAGAGAAGGCACCAAACAGTAACATTCTCCACATTCAATGTACTAAGCAGTAGTAGATCCAATCTACATGGCAATGGACAGTAACATTCTCCACATACAGTATATGAGTCTTATAACAGGCCCCATATACAAAGTGCTGGACAGTAACAGACCCCATATGCAAGGTACTAGACATAAACAAATCACACATAGAAGATATGGTACAGTAACAGTCCCCACATACAGTGTATTGGTCTTACAAACAGACCCCATATACAATGGAGTGGACTGTAAAAGGGCCAACATGCAAGGTACTGGACTGATAAAAGGCCCCATATAGAAGGCAATGCACAGTAAAAGGCCCCAAGCAAAAGACTTTTTGACAGTAACAGGCCTCACATGTAATGTACAAGTAAGAGGCAGTATAGGTGAGCAACTGGGTGGAAGAAGGGTGTTCATCATAGACAAGAGCTAATGGACTACAGCTATTCCCATCTGAGGGGCACTGGATAACATTGGCATCTTCCAAGAGAACTCTTTATACTTCGACCACCATGTAGCAACATTAATCAGGAAGCCCTTCTGTTTTGCCCAATTAGTAACTAAAGGTACTTCAATCAAAGTTACTTTTCATCTATACTCTGACCTGATCAGATCAATTATTAAATATGGTGCCCCTTCAATTATGTATCCAAACAAATCACACAGCTAAAAATCTACATGGATTCTAACTAGAAAGATCACTGGACTAAAGACCTTTGGCTACCAAGACAGACATCAAGCTCTGTTCCTATATTCTGTATCTAACAGATTTTTATGTGGTGATTTATGTCTAGCATCCCATGACATTACTGACATAGCTCTCCTTGACCTCCTATACCTCTGCAAAACAAATGGCTCCACAAACATTTAAACTAAAGACTTAAATCTCCATTAAAAAGTAAAAAAGACATCCTGGAAGGACACATTTATTACTCAGTGCTTCCTCATCTCTGAAGTAATGTTCAGTTACGCTTAAAGCTAAGTGATACCCTCATGTCCTCTAAGGCAAATCTTGATGATTGGTTTTGCTCCCACAAACTCTTCTTATGTGTAACTTGTTTTGCCATATGCTGTATGTGGTACCTATGAAAGTAGGAATTGGCAATGTAATCTTGGTCCATGGACTGACTTTGCTTTGGAAACTCTGTGAATTTATGAATCTGGTCCTACAAAAGAATGTAAGCTACAGCTTGTCCCCTACTCCAACTACTGGACCACAGCTGATCTTAATACACAGGAAGCTGGACATCATTTCTTTCTATGAATCAATGGACAGCAGTATGTTGTATGATGCATACATGAGAACAGCATCTGTTTCAGTGTCTCCTGGTCTGTAATCTCACTCTTCTGTCCAACATCCTCTCAGGAGTGCAATGGCTTATGCTGCAGTCAGGAGCCATCAGGCCAGATTCCACAGACTGTTTCAGTCTCAGAAATGATAGATACTTAATTCATATATGTGCAGCACCCATGAAGAGCCACAACACCATTCCTCCCAAACTTGTTACTTCTTACCCCAAGTTAAACATATCTACAATAATGTTATTTACTATTTCTTCTGCCATTTATAATAAGAAACAGACACTTCTACATAAATTCCTGAATTGTCACAGCAAAAAACAGTAAACCACAATAATACCTACACCAGTGTAAGTTTATGCTTGGTTGTTTTCTTTTGCAAGGATGCATAATACATTACAGTTTTATTTCTTTGGAACTAAATGGAGACTGAGGGCTAGATAAGGTTGCTCCATGGATTTTCACCCACTGTTGCTGTAAGTGCTTTGTACTGAACTTTGCAACTGAACAGGAATAAACAATAACAACCCAGCTGATAAAAAGAAGTACAAACATATGCATATAAGAAATGCATTCAAGAAGAAATTGATATTTCAGAGGACCTTGCATCACTCTGAACTGAACGCTTCATTCAAATGTCCATAATACGAGTGTGCACATGTGTGTGTGTGTGTGTGTGTGTGTGTGTGTGTGTGTGTGTGTGTGTGTGTGTGTGTGTGTGTGTGTGTGTGTGTGCGTGTGCGTGTGCGTGTGCGTGTGTGTGTGTGTGTGTGTGTGTGTGTGTGTAGATCAAAGTGCTATAACAGCTGAAACCAGGAAATACTGGTATTCCAATACAAAGCCTGTTTGATGTTCTGTGTTTCAAAGTATTGTCATTCAATATTATAGCAGCAGCCCGAAATTATGGCAAAGACCCATGTATACATGTGTGTGCATATGTGTGTGTGTGTGTGTGTGTGTGTGTGTGTGTGTGTGTGTGTGTGTGTGTGTGTGTGTGTGTGTATAGATATATATATATATATATATATATATATATATATATATATATATATAAAACATCTTATAGAGCATGCATTTTATTTTATTGACTTATGAATAATAGATACCAACTAAAAGGGGCAGTGCTGACATGCAAGTGCTGATAACAAAGACAACATACAAGCAAAGACATATGAAGTGATCTTACTCAAATTTTTATTGAAAGCAATGCCACCAAAAGTGACAAGAAGTCCAATAGCCCAAACAGTTAAACACTTACATTATCTTACACTCCACAAAGCTGGCTCAACAACAGAAATGCATAACTTCAGACCAATCATTATCTTCTGCCTGTTAAAGAAGATGTTGAAAAATGTATACACTCCAAAATGCTCCATGATATACTCTCAGTAGCTTTTCTCCCCATAACTGCATGATTTTCTGTCCTTCTGTCCTTCTAATAAATAGTTCACATGCACAGAAATAACTTTTCCTTGGTATCTGCAAGTCTCTTGCTATAAACATTTTCAAAAACTTTCAAATCTAGGTCTCTGAAATTCTTCCTTCTCATGGTTTAGTTGCAATTGTACCCACAGAATTTATGTGAAAAATGGTTACATTCCACCCCATCTTCTCTTGCTTCTCCTGTCGGAGTTTCACAAGGTTTCATATTAGGTCCTATCCTATTCAACATTTTTAGCAATAATCTTCTTCAATCAGCTAACTCTACTTGTATTCATTATGCATATGAATCCATTATCTCTTCCACCAAATCAATGCATGAATTCCAGTCGCTAACCCTACAATCCTTCTGTTCCACAGAATCTTAGCTGAATTACTCCAACCTTGTTCTTAACTCCCTAAAACTAAACTGATGATGTTCATGTCCAAATACTGTCAAAGGTCTTCAAAAATCTTCATGCTCACTGCTTCAGGTGACACCTCTATTGAGCTATTAGGACCAACCATGGATAAACATGAAATCTGACCTCCATATCCAATAAATCACCAAAAAACAAACAAAGAAATCTATCAAAAACTGGGTTGCTCTACCAAACCAAAACTATTTCACTGAGTCCAACAGAAACCATACTGCAACTGCTTTACTTCTCCCCATCTTCTTCTTTGCTGACTCCACATTCACCAGCTTTCAAGCCTTCCAGTTCATTACAGTGGAACAAATTCAAAATAAAATAGCTAAATTTGCATCCAACACACACTCATTTAACATCACTGCAAAGTTTTCATAAAATTAAATTTGCTCAAATTCCTTAATCTCTTTAATCTCTATCATCCAAAACAACCTCATAAAATACTGTTTTCCCAGCTAATTTCCATCATATTCTTCACTCATTTCAAGGTACTCCCCTTTCTGAGACCTTAGGTCCTTTGACAAACTTCTGTAACCATCAGCTTTTCCAATAACGCAAATGGAGATGCCCTGTGCTCCTCCCAAATAGCTATAGTCTGGAACTCTCCCTTACATTGTCTCTACAGGAAATTACAAATCCTCACCAGTTCAAGTCACAACTAAAACATCACCTTCTCACCAAAATGGATGCATCACTATGCATCTCCATGTGTGTGAAATTTCAACTTTTTTGTAAAACTCCTCACCATACCTTCTCTCTACATTACCAAAAATCATACACAAATAATCTCACCATTTTGATAAATATTCATTTAGAAACAATATGTTAGTCATTTTATGTCCTCCATCTTATCCATTTCTCCTGAATCCTTCTAAACTTTATTCTGAGCTCTTTCACATCTAGTTTCTTATGGTTGATGGATCTCACCCTCATTTTGTTTTGGAATTCTGCAAATGTATTCACCTTTATGGTGAATTGCTACTTCTCTCATCTACCTATTCCACTTTAGTCTAACATGTATCACTGTCTTCTCCCATTCTGACCAAATTAAGCCTACCCTCTTCTTTTTTTGTTTATTTTTTCTGTATAAGTTGGTTTCCTTAATGTTGTAATATCTCTCCATAGACTTACTAAAATACCATTTGTAACACCCTGCACTGGCCCAGTAATCAAGGAGCCTTAATCCTCACCACTATCACCTGTGAGGGACGACATTGGGAGGATGATAAGTACACACACAGTAAAGTACAATTTTCCTTAAGAGTGCACAGAGATCACAGTCAGTTTGGGGTCTGGTTTCTCCCTCTTTCTCCAGATCCCCAATAAGACTCCTGATTGGCACAGCTATAGGGTTAAGATCTCAGCTGAGGGGTCAAGCCAAGGCCTGCAGCCCCTTCTCTGCCCAACCAGTGCTTCATGTCCCTGCCCAAGTAGCTGACGCACACACTTTGAGATTTGGTTTATATACAAACACACACACACACACACACACACACACACACACCTGGAGAAGACTGGCACAAGTTTACTAATTATGCCCCCTTCTACCAAGACTATAAGGTAGTTATCACTGCCATAAACCCCTATTTATCAGCTACTATAAAGGCCCTTACAAAGGGTGACCAGTCCTACTGTGTAATGTTACTATTATACAAATGGTAAGTGTGACCAAGAGCAAGGCTATTGGAGTGGCCTATACAGTGTCACCAAATACATATGCAAGTACTCTCAGAGCTTAAATATCTTTCACAAATATCAGCCACAAAGACATGTTTAAATATATTTAATAATAAATAATAAAAGAACAAGACAATACTCAAACAACACAGTAACTATAAAGCTCAAAATCACAGAAAATATTTTAAAACAACATTGCAGGACAGTCTCAAATGAATACAGAAAACATCTAAACTAATCTTTACTATATTCCCATCTATATCTAAGAGGAATTACTGTACCCTAGACATACTATTAGCAAGGCAATTGCTATTGAGAGGATGTTTCCAGGTCCAAGACAAGATACAAAATGCACAGTCTTTCTCTGAGAGAGTTCTTAATTTACTACCAAACATTACTGCTGTGTCAACTTGGATAACATCACTCTTTCTCACCTGCCTTCAGTTCCCAGGCTAACAGAAACTAACATAATTTTATCATCTCTGTGTGAGAAGCACATCTTTCTCAGATGTTTGCTCAAAACTGGAAGTTGTAAAACAATTAAACACTTTTACATTTGAAACCTAGTAATTATTTCTGTTTCAAGACAATAGAAAAAACTCTAGCTCTAGACATTGTGTCTCTGCTGAGCTGAAACTGAAAGATAACAGAATCATAAAACACTTGGATTTTAACTTATTTTTCTTAAAGCCTTGCAAGTTAACTCTGTATATTCCAGCTTCTACTATTAAAACATACATTTTCTTGAAGCTCAGTATATAACATACAGTTCTGTATAAATCATATCAATATTCACAAATGACATATTACAGTTCTGTATAAATCATATCAATATTCATAAATGACCTAGAATTATTTACAAAATTCCAGATAGCTTGTCTGGCAGTGTCACACCATTTATAACATATCTATTTCTATGTTGACTGGAAGATGCATTGATAGAACCTTTAATTTCAACTAAGATAGGGCCTTGATCTGTTAGGCACATTTATTTTATTTATTTATGCATGATTTTAATAGCCTGAGCCCTTGATACCAGCAACAGATCATTATTCCTCTTATCTCCCAATAGCACTAGTATGTATCTCTTCTGTGTATACCCTGAAGACTTTGCTGCAGAATATAGCAAATTCTCTTTTCTCCTCCCAGTTGACATTGCACAACTAACTGATGGAATTTTGAGGGCCTTAGCTTAGCAATTTTCTTAACTTTCAGCTTGGTTTCTTGCAAACATTCTATATTACAATGCTCTCTATCAATATTATGGTAAATTATCTTCAGGTAAGTGGGTAGAGGATTACCTCTGTTCAGTTATTAGTCTAATTTGCTTGCCCTTTCCTTCACTGATGTTGGATTGCTGGATCACACTTCCTACTCTGTAACACAATTTGGGAACAGTGTCCATGCTGCAGCCTCCATATGAGACTGAGTGAGATTATATAAGAGTGCCTATGCCCAGCTAAGCTAGTTTTCTAGGTTGCCGCAAACCTGGTCCTATTCTCATAAATAATAATCCTCTTATCTTCTTATACTAGTCCAATTATATACCTGAATACAATGGTTGCTGATCTAACTAAGACGCATTCTTATCTTGAAGTCCCCCTGCTGCTCACAGAGGTTTTCTTTTAGGACTTTTTGTCATTCCACAAAAATGGGTTTGCAAAAGTAATATGTACCTTTTATCAGAGTCTCATGTAGCCATAAGGAGATGAAAAATAATGAGTGCAGTACTACAAGCCATCTAGCATTTATACAGAATCACACTATTAAGGTTTTGATACATGAGCTATGACAATAATACTATATACCAATTAATGTAACCTTCATAGACTGAGAAAGACATTAGTATGTAACAGACATTAACATTTTGACTCCAAATTTAAGTTTAGCAAGGCATTTCAAGCAATCCTTGTAAAGATTACAATAAAGTACAGTCTGAGGATCTATTGTGTGCAAGTGCTTTTTCTGTTAATGGGTACTAACTGGATGTATGCATAAAGACTGTGACCTACTCACACAGCATGCTGCATTAAAACAATAGAAAAATAGCTTGTTCAGATATAACTGGTTAAATCATTAATCTCCACTTGATCTGTTCATATTGTAAAATACAGTTTTCAGCCATACAGTCTCCAAAATATAGATAGAAAAATTAGACATATTTCTTTATTGAATACATACTACCTGCAATATGTACTAGCATTTTTCTGGGTAGCAAGCCTGATATAAATGGGATAAGACACTTCTGTCTGTCTATTATACCACTAGGATCCTGTGCATTCACATTTATCCTGTTATTGTTATATAAAATTTCCCTTCTAGATATATGCTGTGTGAATTCAATTACTCCCTTTCAGTTAGCATTAATTGGCATACTCAACAAGATTGCTTACTCCATAAACAAATTCAAACCATTGTAACATATGATCAAGTTATATGTTAAGGTGTATGTGACTGTCATTTCCACAATATACAGAGAGAAGAAAAAACAAATGAGGGAAAGAGAAATTAACATTAAATCCAGTCCATACTGTAACCACACCTATTAACTTACTTACTGAGCAGGTTTCCTATTTGCCACCCACATTTCTTTGGTAATACAGCACGAAATTTCATTCATCCTGTGTATAAGAGAAGCTGCAACATTCTGAAAGGATTTCATATTTGTGAAAAATTGTGTCTCTTATGCACACTTCAAATAAATGGCTGACTTATTACTCACTATCACATGCAGTAGTGAATGTACTTTGAAATAATGAAATACAAAAACAGAAGGTCAAAAAAAAGATGAAAAAAATAAAATTACATTTTTTACCCTATAAGGGGCAAGCTCCACTGCACTTCAACCCCCTGCTGATTTTACACACACACACACACACACACACACACACACACATGTATATATATATATATATATATATATATATATATATATATATATATATATATATATACATGGGCCCACTTAAGAATTTCGAAACCTGTTAATGGAGATCGCCTTACAGTGCGGAATGGGACCATTACCATTCTCTTTACTGTAGTGTGATCTCGGAGTTAGTATATTTAAGTTACAGGAGTTGTGGGGACTTGCCCCCCCCCCCTGCAAAAATGTGTTTTTTTTATATATTCTTGTTTTTTTTTTTTTTTTTTTTTTTTTAATTTCAAGATTCCACAATCTTGAAGTTCTGAGCTTCGGTATTTAGAATGTCGGGATTGTGGAATTTCGAAATTCTATTGTGGACCTATATATATATATATATATATATATATATATATATATATATATATATATATATACATATATATATCACCTATGAGATCACACAATAGCAGGGAAGGGGCACATTTTCACTCCCCACTGTTCTATGACCACCCACAAATTAGTGCTGGCAGAAGCGATTAAATGATTATCCAATCACTTCTGCCGACATTAAAGATGTTTGATATTACAAAAGTTCAACTATATGGAATTAGTCCACAGTTGTTTATAGAGCTGAACTATAAATACAGACCTGTTATCATACTTACTTTACTATTTACAAGTATAAAATGTGAATACCATGTGATTTGATTTTTACTGGACTGTATCCTTACCCTTTGTTGAAGTGTTAAAGAGGTGAGATCATTGACTGAACCCAGCTACATTACTTAGTGTTCCTCAAACATATCCCCCCAACAAACTCAGGACTCCCCTTTGTTCTTCAGTGCAATACAACTGAATG
Source organism: Protopterus annectens (assembly GCF_019279795.1). NCBI lineage: Eukaryota > Metazoa > Chordata > Ceratodontiformes > Protopteridae > Protopterus > Protopterus annectens. The sequence goes on from NC_056746.1 coordinate 762,956,410, forward strand.
TTAAAAGTGAAAAGACAAGCATACTAGGAAGAGAAGTAAGTGAATAAGTACATGACCTGAAAATTACTACTGCAAAAGGGGCCCTGTAAAGATAAACTTGTTATGCCTGCACCAAGAATGTGATTCTTGTTAATACAAGAAAATAACTTGTTGTTTTGACAGTACTTGATGATCTAGAATAAAAGCAAAAATAAACCTGAACCACCCAATGCTTGTTATGAACTGACAAATTACTGATTGGAATATTATCCATGCTTTTCTGCTGTTAGACCAGTAATCAGATTTGTCACTTTAATGTAATCTAAATATTTAAATCAAACAACTGAACTGTCTACATTATACAGAGGAGGAGAAGTGGACAGACATAAGGATGCTATGAGTCAACCAACAATTTTTCTTTGACTGTCTTTGAAATTTTATTGAGACATTTAAACTCTTGAAAGTTTAACAATATTCATCCAGTAAGTAGGCATGGTCAGAGAAAATCTTTGATGCTACTTTTCTCTATGGAGGAATTCAGGTTATCAAGTTCAGAGGTCTTCTAGTAGTTCTGTTTGCCCCATTGTTTATCAGTGTTCCATTGTCCCCTTATGGTTCACATCCTTATGGCTTGTGGTCAAGTCAACATTCTCTAGTTTGAGGGGTTCCTTTTTTCCAGCACTGTCTTCAGTAATTTCCTTACCCAATAACTGCAAGCTTCTGTTTGAAGAACTTTCTTGTGTGTTAGGTGGGGGGGGGGGTGTTTGGACTTCTTGTTCTTGAGATTGCCATTTTTTTCTGGTATTATAGAAGGTAACTCTTGCAGTCTCCTCACAAATTTTTCTCCTTCTGATTGGTGTCAAGCATCTAAATTAAATAAGTAATCCCTGCTTCCATGTTATTAAATCATCACGGTGTTCTAGGACAATTACTGACTTTACAACCAATGATAAGTCTTTAGAAAACAACTCCATCTTTTCATCTTGTGATGCTTCTTTAAAATGTTGAAGCAATATAGTGCTAGCTGTAGCTTTCATGGTGACTAACTGGACAAAATAATGTCTGAAGTATATAATTTTATCTCATCACTATAGCAGACAAGGATTATGTAAGCATCTTGGACTTGGGCCAGCCATGTCCCCCAGATTTTCAGGAAAGTTCAGTTCCTTCACCTCTTCTTGTAATAGACAGAACTGATTTAATTCTTGGAAAGTGGGGTCGGTAATCACAAATTGGCAATTACTTCAAATATTACTGTCATTCTTCTGCAGTTCCTGTCCTTCTATTGTAAGTAAACATGAGCTCCTTTCAGAACTATTCCTCTTGTTTTTGTTTGAAGAATAGTTATGCAAGATGTAGTTGTCTTGTTACAGGAGCTAGCTTGTCAGGTGGAGTAGTTTAACTATAAAAATGGAAAACTACTGAAGAAGATTTTTCTCAAGAGGCTGAATTCTTGATGTCCTCCTTGCAGCTATTAAAAAATAAAAACATAGACACTTGCTTAAATAAAAGAGTTAAAGAAAAACAGCCCCACATGCCTTTTTGCTTAAGTAAAACAACTTGTTGCTATATAAACTAGAGGACTTAGAAAACTATTACTGTAGAAATTGCTTAACATTTTAGGCGACATAAAAAATAACTGGAAATAGGCAAAAATGTATTTCTTGCCTAAATGATTCCAAAATTGTGGACTTTGCAAGAGGGTCTTTCAATGAGTATAGATAGATCCTACATGCTCCTAACTAAGCCTTATAACAATTCCAAAACGCTACATAGATCTGTAGCAGTTAAACGTCTTTCCTTTTTGCATAAAGACCATATTCTGTAATCTGCCTGGAAAATCACTCATTGAAGGAAAGGCAAGATGATGACAATTATGTGAAGACACTAACAAAGGTGAAATAATGCTTTCCATAATTTAGTGGTACAAAAGAATAAAGCACTGACTAAGACTTAAATGACTTAAATTAAGGTAATGGTTTGGGTACTGGAAAAGCTGGGCAGGTTGGTAGGACAGGTACAGCCTATTGTCAGTACTGCAACCATGGCTGATGCATTTGGTGGCTTCTGGCTAGTAGACCTGTCATTCTGGGTAAAGTCATGGCATCATTTCTCAAAGCAGGTCAATGGTCATGAAGGTAGCATTTCTAGAATGAAGATGTGGGAGCATACATCAGAGTTAAAGAGTTGGTGAAGTGAAGGAGCTACTTTCAAGTCTTCCTGGTTGGTATCTATAACTTGGCTGGTTTTCAAATGATAGTGGAATGAATGGGCTGTAGTATGTGTCTGTCTGTCTGTCTGTCTGCCTCTCTCTCTCTCTCTCGCCAGGGAAGCAAGTGGATTCCAGAGCTCATACCTCAGTGGAGAGCAAATGGGCAGCTGAGGCAGTGGTTCTCTGGTTAGCAGCTACAGGGTTACAAATAAGATGTAGATTTAAATAAAAAAAGCAAGAAGGCTGTCCATTGATGATTAAAATTCTTAAATATAGGAAAATATAAGTATCTAGCTAAACTGAAACTGTTCTTATGATAAAGACTGAGATATTTTAACACATCTGAACAGGGAATATCCTGTATCAAGAATGATTTTCTTGGGGTGGAGAATATGCACTGGGCATAAGTCAAAAAGTACTGCAAAGCAGAATTTTGGAAATTATACCTTTATAGTTTTGAACTAGCTCAAGTATATTCTTATGTTCTAATAATAAATGTCTTGAGTTTAGTAAAAATAAAATTATATATTTTTACACTTCATCATGTGTTCCCTCACATAGAATAAATTATTATAGATTGTCTAACAGTTCTTTTAAAAGAAAGGGAACTTCACTTTTAATTTTTTCACATTGCTTGAAGAAACATGAGTGCCTATATACATTGAAACTATTACCCAGTAGCTTTCCATAGTATTAAAATTATTCGACTTTCCTTTCCTTGTTATTTTTTGACAATAACTAATCCCTCACTAATATTCATGAGTATGCAAATGTAAATTTGAATACTCAATTTTTATTTTAATAATGTGTTTTTATTTTGTTAAATTTAACAGTTTTGGAATATTTGCTACATGTGACTGTTTTAAATTCTGTGAGGTGCAAAACTACCACCTTAATGTTGGCTTTCATTTTTCTTATCAATGCAGCAATGCTATCAATATGCTAGACCCACAGGAGGGATTTGTTAGGAGTTGCAGTGTTTGGTATTGCTTTGTTATAAATATTAGTCTAATTATTGGAGGTGCCATTAGGTGATTGTTCCATGTTTGGAAACCCAGTTGACCCCCCCCCCAGGGTCAAATGCTGGGATAGACATGCCAGATTTCAATAAACCCGTGCTCATTCTCATACCCGCATGATGTAGAGATGTTTGCTGCACAGATGGTATAGTATTTCCTGGGGTTCAACTGAAGGTTGTTTTTGCTGCTGTCTCCAAATATCTGATGTGCCAGTTATCCCCTCATTTACCATATGCACATTCTGAATGCTCTAACTCATTAATTTCATTGTTGTTATTAAAAAGTGCTTCCCGTTCACTCACTTCTAATTAATGCTATGATTTCAGTCAAAATGCAGATGGATCCAAAGATTATGGGTAAATAACAAAGGAAAAACAGGACACCCCTGCATGGCTGTTCTGTTCAAACAAAACTTATCAGAGAAGAACTCTCTCCTACCTTAATTCTTGCCTCTTATGCTTCATAGATTCTTCTTTTTAACTCTGTCAGGGAAAACAAATACTACAATTCTACAACTCATAAAATCCCACCTGATTCTATAAAATGCTCTCTTTGCATCAAAACCTACCAACAATAGCAGTGTCTTTTATACTTTTCTTCCCTCTGGATCATCACCATTCTATTAAGTTGTCAGATTCCCATTCACCTCACAAACCCACATTGACCCATGTGTATGAACATTGGTAACACCTTCACCATTCCTTTAGCTAATGTAGATGTAAAAACATGTAATCATGGTTTAAAATTGTAATGGGTCTAGATGAAGTTGGATCTAAAGGATGTTTACTTTCCTTGGGCACCCGCATTTTTCTTCTAGGATACCGGTGCATCTCCCATTTTAAGCAATTGTCAAGCAAAACCTTCCAATTCTTTATCACTTTCTTTCTTTCCTACCTACTTCCAGATTTCCATAGGAATTTTTATCTCTAATACTTCTATAGCACCTCTAGTTATTTTCTTTTCATTGGCCATAAATTTGGTGGCAACCTTCTGTATTATCTTTTGCCTTTTTATGCTAAAGTTTTTGTAATCTGGGGTTATTAAACATAGTTGGGTAACAATAATCTTTCTAAACTTATTTATGTTATCCAAATACTCTGTAATTTTCCCTTTAGCACTCTACAGTTGCTTATCTACTTATTCTTTGATATTCCCCTTCTTTTGCAATAATTTTATAACACTTGTAATTAGTACCTACTACTTCATTTCCATATCTCTTTTTCTGTTATTTCTACCATTTCTACCATTTTAAACTCATTTTCTATATTTTATACCACTCACTAGCAATCCCTTCTGAAGTAATTTCAGTCTTCTCTAACAACTATTGAATTATATCCAACATCCATTCCTTAAATTCATCCCTTTTTAACAAATAAGTAGGAAAATGTCAGTAACTCATTTTGACATAATTACTCTATAGTTTTGTCTTAGTTTATCTTGGTTCATGATCCAATATAATTATAGGATGAATTTCAAAACTTTCAATCAAATATACGTGTTCCTGTGAAATATAAGTTTATCTAGCCTAGCCCAGTTATTGTGTCATGGGAAACAAATTTATAAATTCTGAGTTCCTGATATTGAATTGACAAATTACATCCCAAATATTTTCACTGTATTTTTCCTTCTAGGTCGATCCATCCATCCATCCATCCATCCATCCATCCATCCAAAACCCCTTGTTATCATTTTTTCATATGGGGTTGCGCTGTCACTTCAACCTTGACAATCATCTACAGCCAGGGTTTACACTGCTGGATGGCTAGCCCTGCCACTGTAGTTCTTTCACACCACACACTCACATGTACACTCACACCTATGGCCAATTTAGATTGTCCAATCCACCTACTGCATGTCTTTGGAATGTGGGAGGAAACTAGAGTACCCAGAGGAAACCCACGCGAACACAGGAATATCATGCAAACTCCGCACAGAAGGCACCCCAGCCGGGAATCAAATTGGGGATCCTTTTGCTGTGACACAACAACACTATCATCTGCACCATTGCACCACCCATCCACTATATCTTTGCTGATATGGGTCTCAGCTGCTATCCCATAGTGAGATTTCTTCATTTTTCTTGCTATCCCATATCGAGATTTCTTCATTTTTCTATCTGCATGATCTAACCACTATTTTTTGAAAGAGCTCTTCTTAAGAAGCCCCATGTTCAGCCAGTCTTTTCTTCAGTTCAGATTCTGATTTCTATTATTTTATCAGCTCATGTGAATAGTTAAAGCTTCTTTTATTTATTCAGCCTTTTCTCATTTGACTTTATATAGTTATAAAATATCTCACTTATTTAAGTACCTCTGAATGCATTTAATTTAATTTGGTTCCTCTAAATTACTGAAAACAATGTACTGTACTACAGATGATACTTGAATTTTTGTATCAGCAAGAGTTTTTTTTGTTTGTTTGTTTGTTTTTTTTTTTTGTTTGTTTTGTTTATTTGTTTTTACTTTTCTGGTTGTCTTTCCTTTACTTTCAAAACATTTCTTCTTCTTTGTGGGCATCTAATCCGCATAATTATTAGCCAGTAACTGAATTTTGGAAGCTTCTTTTTCTTGCAGTTGAGAATGTCACTGTTTGACCTTCAGAATACACTGCCTATGCACCTATTATAAAGTGAATTAAAACACTCAGGATAGGCTGAGAGACTTTCTATCACTCTAACGCATAAGGTGGTTTTACTGTGGGGTTAGGAAGGATATTAGCCATCATTTGTCACACAGTTATCTCATTCCTTATTTTTTTATGGCTTATAACAGGTGATAATCATCAGTTTTAGAAAACTAGCAAAAAGACAGTTGCTTTAGCTATGTGCTCAAAAGTAAATGAGACAGAAGTAGCATGAGTTGACATCTACAAAACCCCTTGTATGTCCACAGCATATACGATGGTAAGAAAAAAGAGAATAAAAGAGAGCTTAAACTATAATTGTGACAAAAGGAGATACTGCCAGCCCAGCTAGCTGGAATTTTGTAAATAATTATATGCCATTGGTGAATTGCGAAATGGTTTCTACAAGATGCTTGTGTTACAAATGTATTAGAACTGTATATTATGTGTATATCAAGCTGCTTGTACAGACACGTGTTGAAAAGGGTATTTGCAGAATGCTGTTTGAAATGTAGCCACAGTGTGCTCTACTGGAAGAGAACAGAAATGTACATGCACTATTGTAACTCTTTAAATGTATATATTTTAACAGTGGAAACTGGAATACAGGAGGTTAACTTCAGAAAAATAACTGAAATTAAATTAATTTATGGATAGACCATAAAAGATGGTATCTTTCAGTTTTCAATACAGCAAGAGGCACAATGTCTGTATTAGGAAACTTTCTGTATTGTCTTTACTTACTAGTCTTGAAAGCATGAAGAAATGCAGTTGTTTTATGACTTCCAGTATCTGCCAGAGATCTGAGGAGAAGCTCTTGTCTGTATATTTTTACAACTAGATGCTAAATACTGCCAGTTCATCAATGGTTGTTTGGCCGGGGAACTAGCAGTAAGATGTCAAGAAATGTTGTCATTCTGTAAGTTATCCCAGCAGTAATATTTGAGATATTAACTTGAGAAATCTCTAGTGAGACAGAACATTCTGCAGCGTGTCTTGGACCTGATAACAGCTAGAAGATCCATTCACCACATCTGCCTTATTCTATCGGTAAGACCTTAGGTCAGGGGTGTCCAACCTTTTGTCTTGCAGGGGCCGCATTGAGTGAACAGAAATGGTCTTGGGGCCGCATATAAAATATATCATACAGTTAACTCTTTTGTTGCTCCGGAAGACCACAGTCGACCTCCTGGCTGTACTGTAGATGCATTTGAACAATGAATAAATGTAATAAATGCCTAATATTTGCCTTAAAATTCTAATTCAGAATTAGAATTTTAAGGCAAATATTAGGCATTTATTACATTTATTCATTGTTCAAATGCACCTACAGTACAGCCAGGAGGTCGACTGTGGTCTTCCGGAGCAACAAAAGAATTAACTGTATGATATATTTTATATGCGGCCCCAAAACCATTTCTGTTCACTCAATGCGGCCCCAGCAAGACAAAAGATTGGACACCCCTGCTCTAATCTATCAGTTACCGTACTGTACTGTACTGTATTGTCTTCTTCACCTCTCTTCCACACTCACCATTACTCTGAACTATTGATTCCAAGTATTTAAACTTATCCACCTTCGCCACCTCTACTCCCTGCATCCTCACCATTCCTCTATCCTCCCTCACATTCACACACATATATTCTGTCTTAGTCCTGCTGACCTTCATTCCTCTTCTCTCTAGGGCATATCTCCACCTCTCCAGGGTCTCCTCCACCTGTTCCCAACTCTCACTACAGACCACAATGTCATCTGCAAACATCATAGTCCACGGAGATTCCTGTCCGATCTCGTCTTATCTTCATTGATCTTTGGTACCATCATATTGAACACACAAAATGCAACACAGAGTTTTTGATATTGTTTACAAACATGGAAATCAATAATGAAACAAACAAAGGAACTGGCAGAGGGGAAGAGGTACCATGTTATTTTATAACAAATTTAGTCCATCCCTCCAGGTAACTGATGAACCATTGGATCACACCACTAAAAGGCCAGTGCCAGAGGGGCAACTCACAAGAAGGTCATTGGTTGTCACTACTTTTAGAGGCAAGGACAAGTTAGCCTGCAGTGAACTAGCTCTATTACCAACACTAAACTCAGAATATAAGGTTTCACATATGGTGATTAATGCTGTATTTCTGACATGGCCTAAGTTAAAAGGACCTTGTAAGCTTAATAATATGTTATTGGAGTTAATCTACTAACATTAAAACAGACTTGGAAAGAGGACATAAGTACAATGGGAACAACATTTCTGACTGCAGGTAACAGACTGTCTTTATTGCAGTGAGATTATTGTTTCTGGTTTATAGAAACTAGAACTCACTCTTTGAAGTCAATTTGTTAATTATAATATTGCTTAGGTAACAGATGGATGGATTATTTAGTGTGAGAAACCAAGAAAGCATATCATAAGTTGCCAAAGCCCAAGGTTTGTGCTTCTGTTGAAGGTAACACAATAGAAATTCTTTGGTAGATTACAAAGAATAAGAGTGATGTCAGAGGATCTAACAGAACATTTAGAACGATACCATCAAGACAGATAATAAATTGTTTCCCAGTTTCTCATGCAGTGAGATGAGTAAAAGGGGTAGGGTTTAGTTCTACTAATATATATAATGGATGAAACAGCTGGTATCTCTGAAAATTTGGCAAATTTAATATAAATCATTACATTGGCTACTAGATTGTAAATTTGTCTATACAACAAATTCCAAGTTGTGAAAGTTGCTGGTACCCTCTCTGAACATAAAAATGTAACTAGTGGGGTGCCACAGAGATCAGTGCTGGGACCTCTTTTGTTTGGTATCTATTATGCATAAATCTAGTCCAGTATCCTTGAAGTGTGGTTGATCATGTTTGCTGATGACTGCAAGCTGGGCACTATTATCTGCGCATCCACTGCCACTAAACAGCTCCAGCAAGGGGTAGATTATGATCATGCCTGGTGTACCAAAAACAGTCTCAAAATAAATCCAAAGAAGTGAAGCATAGCAGAATTCATAAAAAAAAGCTTCTCCTACTGCACATATTAAAAATGCTATTCTTCTACATAAAGATACAGCTACAAGAGACCTGGGTACTTATGTGGACAACTCGATCTCTCACTGTTATTTGATCATGTTTACATTATAGTCAGAAAGTCCATCTATCCGGCTATTTAATTTCCAAGGGAATATGTTCAAGCTCCAAAGGAGTCATTCTGCCAGTGTAGTCTGCCCTTATTAGACCCATATTTTGAATACAGTGTCCCCTTTGGTCCATACAAAACCAAACATATTGCTCAGCTGGAAAGGCTGTACACCAAACCTCGATTTTTTTTTTCAGTTGGAAAGGTCCCAAAGATTTCTAACCAAAAAAATTAAAACTCTTAAATCCTTCAACTATCCTGATAGGTTAACCTGCCATAGAAGGATAGTGCATTACCATGACCCAGACAATCTGGATTCAAATAGCAGCCTCAGCACTACAGAATCCAGTTAAGGATCGAGACGAGTAAAGATGCAATATCCTACTTGCTTCTCTGGGGAGAAATAAGGGTGTACATGCTCAGCAAGCTCATATGGAGGTGTAATTTCTCAGGTTCTCTGGTGGAGACCAGGGAAACCACCAATGATGCCTTAGAAAAGGGGTGCTCTGCTTGCTGACAACATCATTTGCAGAAGGGAGTGATGTCCAGCATTGTCATCCCATTACAAGTCCATCTGGCAACTGGGTGTTTACTGGGGGAAATGTTGTTAGGGCACAAGAAAAAAAATTCAGAATGATCCTGTCTGTATGATGACACTACAAATTGACCCTCACCCCAGTGATGGGGAGCAAATGGATCAATTGACTGGGACAGTGCTGATGACTGAAAGGTAACAGGAGCAAAGAGCATACAAAAATATCCTGAAATATTAACATGACTATCCTTATACTCAGTAGCCTACCAGCTGCTCCAAATTGACCTGCCTCTTACCTTTTGAGTCATGAAAGACCCAGTTACATTTCAGCTCCTATTTCTTTGCAAAACTAGTGACTCCACAAATACCAATATAGGAACCTGAATCTACACCAAAAAGCAAATGAGACTTGTTGAAGGGATAGACTCTTAACTCAGTGTATTAAAACCCTATGGGATAGGTTGCCACTACAGGGCAAACAAAGTACTGTTACTTTAAGGAAAATCTTGATGAGTGGATGGGCAGACACATTTAACCAAATTTATCAGATATGACCCTGCTTGATTTGGGAGGTAAGAACTAGGTAAGAACTATTAAGTGCTTGAAAAAGTGGCCAAAAGTGTTGAACGCATGTGCTTAAAGGTGCTTATGGCTAGATATCTGATGGTGCCTGTTATCATTTGCCTAGTAATGTTACCAAATTCCTATAATTGAAGCCAGATTATAATTAGTATGGACTGATAATATTGCCTATTTCATTGCTTTTGAAATTTGCATTGCTTTTTACAATTAGTACATACTTATGAATTTTCCAACCTGTCTGAAGGAACATTATTTATTTATTTATTTATTTACTTGACGTTTGTTGACCAGGTTAGTCCAACTAGGTCAGAGGCCCATTTTCAGTGGAGACCCAAGCAGAAAAGCTCCAAAAAAAGAAAAACAAAATATAGTATAATAACAAATACATACAATTTTGACAAGGTATAATAACAGACAAGGTATAACAGTACAATAACAAATACATACAATTTTGACAACATATAAGAGACATATATGCAATATGCAAAAAGAAACAAATATAAAAATGCAGAAATATGCAGTATATGCAGAGAGTACAAAAGTTATGTGCAGCGGGTTCAAAGAGTAATAGTTTACATATTGACTAAGCAAAAAGCAATAAAATACAGAAATGATGCCTTATAAAGAATTATAAGGTTGAAACAGATAGGGTATGAAAAAAGAGTATTAGTAGTGAGGTTGGAAAATAAAGATAGATAAGCAAATAGAGAATAAGAAAATGGCAAGAGGTAAGAGATAAAGCAAGGAGTTAATTGCAAAGGAGGAGTAATGATGGCAAAATTAAAGTACCCTGATGTTTTGTGATGTGAGAGAGGTAGAACATCATCTGTTAAGTTTTCTGAAGAAAAGGAGAATGAGGTAAGGATATATTAAGGGAGTATGAGTTAGTAGGGTGGTAGCAAGAGCAGGAAGGTGAATTAGCTAGGTGTTTTTTAGTTAACTTTTGAAGAGCAAGGTAGATTTGATAGAGCGTATATTATTGGGGAGTCTGTTCCAGTTATGGAATATTGATGTTTGTACAGCAATTTGCCTATTGATTTATTTGGTTTATGGGTATTGAGCAGGGATTGTTCTGAGCTATGGAGAGGATGTGTAGGTATGTAAAGGGATATGAGAGTCAACAGAGAGGGGCAGTCTGAGGGCGTGTTAATAAGTGAATGGGTCATTTCTGTGAACTGCTGGAAAGCTGATAGATTTGTTGTGAGCTGCAGAATTGGAATCTATTTCAAACTGATAAGTACACTTTTTGCAACTTAATTTGCACTGCACTGTATTCATACATTTGCCTATTATTTATAGCGGTGCTATATTGGTTCTGTCTCTTGTTGTCTCCACTGTGTTTTTTTCTCAGGGTAGCTCAAGCTATTTTCAGGGTGGTGGTTGTTGAGCAAGCCCACATCCTAGCTGTTAGTCATTGCCTGAGGTGTATCTTGCTGTAATTCCAATACAGACTGCATTTCTGTGAACTGCTGGAAAGCTGATAGATTTGTTGTGAGCTGCAGTATTTGAATATATTTCAAACTAATAAGTGCACTTTTTGCAACTTAATTTGCACTGTGCTGTATTTATACACTTGCCTATTAACTTGGTGCTGTATTGTTTCTGTCTCTTGTTGTCTAAACTGTGTTTTTTTTCTCAGGTTAGCTCAAGCTAGTTTCAGGGTTGGGGTTGTTGAGCCAGCCCACATCCTAGCTGTTAGTCATTGCCTGAGGTGTATCTTGCTGTAATTCCAATACAGACTGCATTTCTGTGAACTGCTGGAAAGCTGATAGATTTGTTGTGAGCTGCAGAATTGGAATCTATTTCAAACTGATAAGTACACTTTTTGCAACTTAATTTGCACTGTGCTGTATTTATACACTTGCCTATTATTTATAGTGGTGCTGTACTGGTTCTGTCTCTTGTTGTCTCCACTGTGTTTCTCCCACCCACCCTGTTCTTGTCTTGGTGTTAATCTTGGTGGCTTTGAAACTGCCTGCCCCTCTTGTAAGTTTGTATTTGGATACTCCTTCTGGGCCTATCTCATTTGCTCACTCAACTAAGTGCAGTGAGATCATATTCTGATTTCAGGCACTCCTACTGTGTACAAAGAGAGCATTTGAGAAGGACAGCCCCTGTAGCCTCTTAATCCTGCTGTGTTCCCTCCCTCAAAAAAAAAAAAATATGTATATATATATATATATATATATATATATATATATATATATATATATATATTCAGCTGTTCTTACCGTAACTGTCTTAGTTGCTGTTCTGTTTGCTGTTATCTGCTCAGTTGTTTTTACTCTGCACTTATTAATGCTTGTTAGTAGCCTTCTAATTTAATGCCTTCTGCACTTGTTTTTTAGTCATTTGTTAATTTAATTGCATTTAATTAAACTGTATTTGTCATAATATTGATACATGTATGCTAGCCTGCACTGCATTTCAATTGTATTTACTGCTGTTTTAGCTGCTTTTCTGTAAAATAAAATCCTAGCTTGTTTCCTGCCTTTCATGTAACTTGTCTAGTCCAGATACAGACTTGCTGTATCCAGGACTGTTTGTAAGCTCCTGAGCCCCCCAAGCCTTTATGTGTTGGAGGGAAGCCTTCTAGCTTATCAGTGGGAGTGGTAAGCACTAGGTTGTCTATCTACCACAGGAGGAGAAGTTTCTGGCCCAGAAATTATAGTTTATTGGCCATTTGGGAAGCTCTTCCATCTCTTTCAACCTTCTGATTCAAAAGCCTGTGTTTGTGCTTGTTTCCTGCCTTTCCTGTTACTAGTCTAGTCCAGGTACAGATTTGCTGTATCTAGGACTCATTGTAAGCTTCTGAGCCCCCCTCCAAGCATTTCTGTGTTGGAGGGAAGCCTTGTAGCTTATCAATGGGAGTGATAAGCAACAGATATCCTATCTACCACAACAGGAGTGGTTCCTGGCCCTGAAATTGTAGCTACTGGCCTTTTGGGCAGTTTTTTTCCCATCTCTTTCAACTTTCTGGTTTAAAAGCCGCACTTGCGCTGTTTCCCAACTTTCCTGTTACTAGCCTAGTCCAGATACAGAGTTGCTGTATCCAGGACTGCTGGTAAGCTTGTGAGCCCCGCAAGCCTTTCTGTGTTGGAGGGAAGCTTTCTAGCTTATCAGTGGGAGTGGCAAGCACTAGGTAGCCTATCTACCACAAGATAAGTTGTTCTGGCCCAGAAATTGTAGTTTATTGGCCGTTTGGGCAGTTTTTTCCATCTCTCTCAACTTTCTGGTTTTAAAGTCCATGTTTGTGCTTGTTCCCCACCTTTACCGTAACTAGTCTAGTCCAGGTACAGATTTGCTGTATCCAGGACTATTTGTAAGCTTCTGAGCCCCCCAAGCCTTTGTGTTGGAGTACAGCCTTCTACCTTATCAGTGGGAGTGGTAAGTACTAGGTAGCCTGTCTACCACAAGAGGAGTGGTTCTTGGCCCAGGAATTGTAGTTTATTGATCATTTGGGAAGTTGTCCATCTCTTTCAACTTTCTGGTTTAAAAGACCACATCTGCGCTTGTTTCCCATCTTTCCTGTAACTAACCTACTGGAAAGCACTAGGAAGCCTTAAACTGATACAAGCCTTCTAGCTTAAAAGAGAGACTTTGGAGTGATTGAGTATTAGTTTTCTGTATTTTCTTGCTGTACTTAACTGTTTTCTGCATAAACGCTGATTTTTCCAGCAATTATTGTGATTTAAAAGCTTGTTTTTTTTCACATATTGTACTTATTTGACTGCCTGCACTTTTAAAAAGTTTTTTGTTTAAATAAATTGTTTAACTGTTGTAGGCTACACAAATTGTGATAGCCTTTTCTGATCACTTGTAGTCATTTAAAGCTGTTTTAAGTGTACTTTTTACTGTTTTTGCCTTATCTTTTAAAAAAAAATGTGTTTTTGTTTCCCGCCTTTCTAAGCTAGTATAGTCCAGTTTTCAGGCTAGTGCTGAATTCAGGGCTGTGTTACAAGTTTTCCCATAACTTACTTGGGTAGAGGGAAGTTTCTCTGTTCACCTGTGAGAGAGGGGAACTTTGAGCAGCCATCTGTCCCTGGAGGAATGGTTCCAGCCCAGAAGTTTGTAGTTTAAAAAACGCATTTGCATGGTTTTGTGCACCGGGCGGCATTGGTTAGCTAGGGTTAAATTATTCCCTGCTCCATTAAGTCTCCTCTTCAGTTTTCCACTCAAAACTAGTCTAACTCTCAACCTAAGCACTCAAAAAGCATCCTACAGTCCAGCAATTGCTCAGACCTAATAGCAAGCACTAATATACCCTGACACTTGACTGCCCAGCAGGGCAAGACTCTTTATCCACCCCTCAACAACCAGGTGACTAAGCAACTCACCCTACTATTCAGGCATGACCAAAGGGCAACGTCAGGTGTACTATCCAGTCCAGCTGGTGAATCTGGGTATCCTGAGGCAATGTTACAACTGCTTCATGTACACAGACAGCCCTCTCCTCCTACCACAAAACACTAACATATGCGAAAGATGCAATTATACAGCCAAACTGGAAGCTAATGTCTCTCCACCCAAGAGTGGAACAGACAGTCATGAGGAGAAGGTTAACACTTGCACCCACCTCCAGACTCACATAGACCTACTAAACCAGCACTGGCAAAAAATACACATAAATGCACAAAATCATACTCAGAGGCTCTAAATAAAACCTGCAAAAGCATCAGAGAGCTCCAAAGCAGACACTCACAAAACCCACACCTCCCGTCACAAACCAGACAACACATAAAACACAAAATCAATGTGCCGCACAATCACAGCCCTTAAGGCGAAATAACATACCTAACACACTAGTAATATCTGACTCAATAGTCAGGCATATTGATGCCCCACTCACTAGGCTGGACAAGGAGAAGGTTACTGTTAGCTGCCCATCGGGAGCCAGAATCTGCCACATAACACAAGCACTCAGGTCACTCCAGAACAAGTACAAGTATGACTCTGTCATTGTTCATGTTGGTGTGAATGACCTGAGATGTACCTCCCTGGACTACATGAAAAGAGACATGGAAGAGCTCTCTGATCATGTAGCCCAGGCGGGTATGACCCTGACCCTGAGTAGCATCCTGCCCTCAACAAGAATGATACCTCAGTATAAAGAAAAAATGATCAATTTCAACAACTGGCTAAACTTCTGGTGTCATTCAAAGGCTATCCAGTGTCTGTCAGCCTGGGATGACATGCTCAACAAGCCGTGTTGCTTTGCAAGAGAAGGCTTGCACCTGACACCCCTTGGCTTTCGAATACTGGCCAAGGCTCTTGCTGCCCCCATAGTTCCTTTTTTAGGCAAGGCTCAAAATTCAAACCCACCACCGTAAACAGCACAAGTAAAAAAATGAGAGTTATGCTACTCAACGCCAGGAGTTTAAATCTCAAAATGCATGCGCTCGAAGCACTCCAAAGTATGGAGAACGTTGACATCTGTGCAGTAACTGAAACCTGGTTCAAGGCTCCAGAGAGCACTCCAGCATTACTGGGCTACAACTGATACCACTCATTTCAGCCACAAAACACAGACCAAAACACAAAAGGAGGGGGTGTATCCATATTTATTAAGGATACTCACACCTCCAGGTTAGTGGTGCAGCATGATACTTCTGAGATCATCCATGTGCAACTAACATCGGGAAAATCTGCAATGCAAATTGTGGCCTGCTACAGATAACCCTCCATGACCCAAGACCACCACTCCACCTTTCTGGAGACACTGGAAAACATGAAGGTCCTACTGAACACCCTGATATTGGGTGATTTCAATTACTCTGCCATTAACTGGGAAAACTACTTGAGTACAAACTCCCAGGCTCAGCGTTTCCTGGAATTTATCAACTCAAATGCCCTGGATCAGCTGGTAAACTCCCCTACCAGAGGCCACAACATACTGGACCTGGTCATCACCAACATGGGTGACAGGTGTTCCATACTGGAGGTCAACACATCACTGGTTAGATCAGACCATAAACTAATCACCCTGGATGTCCACACCCCACCACCACCCCCAACCAAGGAAACCACAGTGAAAAACTTTTCTAAAGCAAACTTCACCTTACTTAAGGCAGAGGTGGTAAGTTTCACAGCCTCCACACTAAAGAATAACACTGTCCAAGATGCAGAATCCTTTACCATTGCACTCTATGAGCACCTACAAGGATGCATGGATTGTGACATTCCTAGTAAGACCAAGACTCACTCCCCTAAGAGAGGGAAACCAGTCTGGTGGACCTCTACCATAAACAGGTTATACAACAGAAGGAGGAAACTAGTTCAGAAAAAAAGCAAATTCCAAGTAGGAAAGACATCCCTGATCAGTATCAGTAAGAAACTAAGGTCCCTCATAAAATCATCCAAGGCTAACTTTGAAAGAAAAATAGCCAAGGATTCGAAAGATAACCACAAAGCCTTCTTTAGCTATGTCAAGAATCTAAGTGGCAACTCACAGATATGCTCTGAGCTAGTGCAAAATAGCACAAAATATACTGAACCTACTGATATTGCCAACATCCTGGTAGATAGATTCAGTGCAAACTTCCCCTCCCTCTCACCTTCAAAAGGGCCCACAACAATATTGGAAAACTGTAGTGTCCCAGAAATCACAGAAGCACAGGTGAAAACAGCCCTTTCAAAAGCCAAAAACACAGCATCAATGGGTCCAGATGGTGTCCCAGGCTGTGTCTTGCACGAACTACAGAACAAACTAACCCCCCACCTAAACACGCTGTTCAACCTCAGCCTCTCCACAGGCTAGGTGCCCATAGAATGGTGCACAGCAATGGTTATTCCGCTCCACAAAGGAGGGGCCACAACTGACCCTGGTAGCTATCGCCCCATAAGCCTGACTAGCCTGGTCTGCAAGGCTATGGAGCACATCATCAGGGAAATCATTAACAAAGACATTGGGAACCTCCAAACACTTGCCCTGACCCAGTTTGGCTTTGTTTAGGGCAGATCATGCCTACTAAACATGGTTGACTTCTTCGAGACAGTCACCAAGGCCATAGACGAGGGGAAAGGTGGTTTACACAGCCTACCTTGATCTCACCAAGGCATTCAACACCATTCCTCACTCAGGTATTATAGAAAAACTCACCAGCCTGAACATAAACCCCTATGTCACAAGATGGGTTGCCAACTGGCTTACAGACAGAACTCACACTGTAAGAATAGCGGGCTCCAGGTCCGACTCTAAACCAGTCACAAGTGGTGTCCCGCAAGGCTCGGTTCTGGGACCCCTACTGTTCGGCATATATTTCTCAGAAGTACAGGAAAACACAGGAGGACTATGGCTAACTAAGTTTGCTGATGACTGCAAACTGGGAGCCATAATTGACTCTCCAGCTGACACGGACATCCTTCAAAAAGGCCTTACTGACACAGATACCTGGTGTCAAAGTCATGGCTTCAAGCTACATGCCAAAAAATGCATAGTTATCCCGTTTGGGAAAAACAAAACACCCACGAATTACCACTTAGGTGGCAGCCCCCTTAATACAGAAGAGGTAAAAAGAGATCTGGGGACCCAGGTAGATAGTAATCTCTCCTTTGACAATCATATTGCCAAAGTAGTTAGGAAATCCTTCTATGTGGCCCTTCTAATTACTAAGGGGTTCGCATCTAGAAATAAAGAGGTTATAGTGCCCATCTACTCATCACTCATCAGACCCATCATAGAGTATAATGCAACATTTGGGATGTACCTCACAAGACACTTCCAACAGCTGGAAAGACCACAAAAGTACCTCACCTAGAGGATTACTGGCCTCAAATATATGTCCTATGCAGCCCGACTGAAAAAACTCTGGCTGTACTCAGTGGCATATCACTTACCAGTGGTGATCTCCACCTGACTTACAAAGCCATGTCTAACTCAGAATTGATGGACATGCTCCACCTAAAGAAATCCAAGTCACTGTGAGCCACGCGCTCTAGTGAGCTAAACGTCACCACAACAATAAATAGAACATGCTGGAGGGATAGATTCCTGTCACAGAGACACCCCATGCTTTGGAACAAAATCCCTAACTACATTAGGCAGAGCCCCTCACTAACACTCTTCAAGAGAAGCCTTAACGAGTGGATGGGTAACAGAAAATACACCCCTGGGATCACTTCATTAGCTCTGCTTGACAGAGGCTCAGTTAATTAATCAATGGGGCTGCGAAAGCCAACACACTTTGGCTAGGCTTAAAAATGCCCTTGGGCAGATAGCCTAGTGCCTACCTATGAACCTATGAACCTATTTGTAGCTGAGATAGTTGGAGCAGTTAAGTGAATTCAAGAAAATTTAGTTGTTTGAGAGCAAAGCAGTAGTGAGATTTATAGGGGAGGTTACAGGCAAATCTGGCAATTTGGTTGTAGGTTTGTTCCAGTTTGCCTATAATGTTGGCTTGGAGGTGGGTAAATATAGGGTATGAGTATAGTAGGCAAGGGAGTAGGTAGGCTTGGGCAAGAGCAGTCCTGGAGGTAGTGGACAGATATTTTTTTGTTTCTATACAGTAGACCAATATATATATATTTTTTTTTTTTTTTTTTTTTTTTTTATGCAATGTTGAAAGTGAAGGTGGAATTTTAGTTGGTTGTCTATTGTGATGCCTAGGAGTTTGGCATGGGAGTCATTGTGAATGATGGTGTTGTCTAGGGAAGAGATACAGAAGGAGGCATAGAGGTTGGACATAGATTTGGGAAGAAAAAGACGTAATTTCTTTTTTTAGGGTTAAGGATGAGTTGTTTGTTAATCAGCCAGTGTTCTATGGAGTTGAAAGACCTCTGAGTGAGGGGGTGGAGATAAGTTAGGTTATCAGAGCAGGTAATAATTTATTTATGTATTTGTTTATTTCTTTACTTATTTATTTATTTGACATTTGTTAACCAGGTTGGTCCAACTGAGCCAGAGGCCCATTTTCAGTAGAGACCCGAGGAGAAAAGCTCCAGAGATTTACAAACACAATAACAAATTTTAAACATAGTTAATAATTAATCGCAACACAATTCAAAAAGCAGTAATAATGCAATAACAGATAATTAAGAGGTACAGAAACAAAACATCATCAAAATAAGAATACAAAGCAAAAAATGGTAACAATTTTTTTTTGTCTTCCTTGTAGTAGACAGGTAAAATAAAATAATAAAAAAAATAAACATACCTCAAAAAAGAAAAGTTAGCATAGAGCTATGTATGAGATGTATTATGTCATTGTAATCACCTGACTATATGAAGTTTATTCTGGCTTGGGGGGAAGAGGAGGAGTAATGGGTTAGGTAGAGTCATAACAGGAGGATTTTATGCTAAGTAAATGTAGTCTAATTTCTTTTTTGAAGTGCTTAGGGTGAGAGATGGTTGTTATATATGACGGACGTTTGTTCCATGCTTGGGCTATGCTACACTTCTAAAATAGTTTTCCAAAATATTTGTTGGGCTTATAAATGTCAAGAAGTTGTTGATTCGTTGTATGGAGAGTATGGTTTGGGGTATAATAGGATACCAGGGAGGCGAGAGGGAGGCAGGAAGTAGGTTTGTAAAGTACAGAGTGTATGATTTGAAATAGAGACATGTAATAGTTGGGGGAATTCTAGCCATTTAAGAGAGTTGAGTGCTAGGCAGTGGTGTGAGTCATGAGGGGGGTTAGTGGCAAATCTGGCTACTTTATGGTAAGTTTGTTGGAGTTTGGAAAGATGTGTGGAGTGAATGGAGGTGAGAATATGGGTTGCATAAAGAAGGGAGGGAAGAAGGAGAGATTGAGCTATGGAGAGTTTAGCTTCTGAGTGAATAGAAATTGTCTGTGAATGCATTTCTCTAGGATTTTGGAGAGGGGGAGAGGATGGCTATGGGTTGGTTGTTGGAGGGTTTTGTGGAGTTACCTCATTTATGAAGAGGAATAGTATAGAAGGATTTCCAGATGTCTGGGACAGTGGATTCTTTGATAGAGTGGTTGATGAGGATCGAGATGGGGTATGCAATAGTACTGGCTATGAGTTTGAGAAATTGTCGGGGTCATTTGTCAAAGAAGGGGTAACATGGTTTAAGTTTCAGTAAGAGGGATTTTATATGAGCTGTGAAGACGGGTTCAAGGGAGAAGGCAGTAGTGGTGCAGGGGCTGATAGGAGATAATGTTTTGTTTAGGTCAGGGGGGTTAGTTTATGGATAGATTCTATGACGTAAGTGTTTAGTAAGATGGCGGTTTCAAGAGGTGTCTTATTGTGGAAGGGGTTGGGAGTGGTAGGCTTCCCTGGGTAAAGAATCTTGTTCATGGTGTGCTAAAATTTTTTGGGGTTTGAGTGATGTGTAGTTTGGGCTTTGTGATAGAATTCTTTTTTGTCCTGAAAGATGTGGTGTTTTTTTGTGAGATTTCTAAGTTCTTTGAATTTAAATATTCTAGTTGTCTATTGATGTACTATGTTCTTCATCTGTAAATATGTTGTAAGTAATTGCTCTGTTAAATTGTTAATCTCTATGTAATCCAATGTAACTACTGTCTGTTTATTTTAACGGTGGAGCTTTTCTCCCCAGGCCTCCGCTGAAAATGGACCTACGTCCAGTCAGACACTCCCGGTCAACAAATGTAAATAAATAAATAAATAAGTGGGAGAGAGGAGGGTTTAGACTTTAACCATTGCTTCCATGTGCTGTCTCTAAGATTCATTAAGGAGAGGGTGTTTTTGGAGAGCCAGGGGGCAGGATTTGTTTTGACTCTAATTTTTCCTGATGGGCGCTAGGGAATTGAGTATGTTAAGGAAAGTATTGTTGAACTCAAGAACAGCATAGTTTAAAGGAAGGTCATACAGATATGAGCAATTAACTAGAGAGAGCTGGTAGTTAAAGGTTTCCTCATTAAATGTAGCCAGATTTTGGCATTCTTTATAGTGGTGAGTCTTAGTGGAATGTAAGGGCAGTCTTTGAATGAAGGTAGGGAAGTGGTCACTTAGGGAGTTGGGTAAAGTGGTAGACCTTTGGTAGTGATTAGGGTGGGATACTAGAGTCCAATCTAGAGTTGAGGATGAGTTTTTGTTAATGTGGGTGGGGGTAGTGATAAGATGGCTGAAACTATAGAGATTAATGCTAAGAGTAGGAGAATTTAGCAACAGTTTATTCCAATCAATGTTGACATCACCTAGTTTGATAGTGTCATAGGGCATGTGTTGGGAGATCCAGGCTAGAATGCATTCTAGTATTGGTATATTGTTGCCAGGAAAAATATATACAGCAGCAATAGCAAATTTTTTGTGGGGGTTGAGGTGACAGTTGAGAATGATAAGCTCAGCTGGTTTAAAATCAGGGAGGGAGAGTTAGAGGGGGAGAGGTTAAGTAGCTCTGAGTAGAGGAATAGCAATACCTCCTCCTTCTTTGAATAGTCTGTCTTGATGAAAGATGTTGTAGCCGTGGGGTAAGATTTTAGAGTTGGAGATATGCGATTTGAGTTACAAATAAATGGTGAACACAGGAAACACTATTTCAGTCCTGTTAAATTAGTTTCTGTTTATGATAAGGTCTTCTTCTTCTTTAAGCTGCCATTTCTTCCAACTTTACATAATCATTTTAGATCTGCCAAGCTAGGGTTCTACAAGTCTTGTTGTCCAGCAGGACATGATGTGGCAGTCCTGTAACTGAATCATCATATAGCAAGAATTACACAATTTAGAAATATAGGCAGACCGCAGATATATTTTGCACAGGCCACTCATATTGCCAGTTTGTCTGTCTGTGCATAGCACTTGACTGCTGACTTTTTAATTGCATCATACTCTTTTTCAAATACAGACAGCTATAGAAAACCTCCAGTGAACTTCTCAAAGACAAAATTTATTTAAAAGAAGTCTTGCAATTTAGCAAGATGAAAAGTGCTTCAAATAAATTGTTGTCTTTGAGTTCACTGTATTTTTTCTGCAGCTGTTTGTATTTGCATTCAGTCGTTAACGTTTTTTACCAGTTCATGACTGATCATATTATTTTTAACAGAATTTTCTTCTTCTTTCTGCTTAGATTTTTGTGTAGACTCTGTTTTGAAACAATTGCCTTTCTCTTTGTGAAAAAATTACCATCATTATATACTTATGGCATCTCTTCCAAAGTCTATCTGTTTCAGTCTTTCTGCATTTTCTTGCAGTTATCTGCACCACTTTATGGATTACTGTTTGGGTCAGCATTCAGATACTGTTATTTACTGTCCTACAGAAACAAAATATGTAAACCTTCATTTTATTTCTTAGAGATAGAATCAAATATAAAATGTTTTTAGTGGCTAAAAGGGCTCCCTGACTTGTTGTCAACTTGCGATTGTCTCACAGAATTGCAATCATAGAAATGGAACAGTGTACTTATGAACTATTGACAAGTTTTTTTTTTTTTTGGCTCACTGTTTATCAGAAATTAAATATCTCAAATGGTAAGCTGAAAACGCTAAAACAAATCTTTTTTGCAGGGGAGGCAAGCCCACCCTGGACACTCTGATATGGAGGGAATGCCTCCCGCACTACCCAGATTCATATATACCAATTTGTAACTGTACCACAGTAAAGAAAAAGAAAAAAAAACAATACTGTCTAACACAATAAAATGCATTACAGTGAAACTCTCAGAATATTAAATGTTCACATTTAGGCAATTCAACCACCAGGGCAGCGTACACTCGTAGGTAAGTTGAATGGAACATCCTTCAAAAGCAAACAAAAGTTCAGACAATAAATACTTTTATGTAGAGGGGCAAACCCACACACCACCTCCTTAATGTGAAATGCTTCGCCCCCACATCCCTGTTGCTCATATACACACATTCCAAGGTTGCTCCATCTTGAGTAAAGGAGAAATCTATGGCACACCATAAAAACTGATCTTCTGGGAAAACCTCAACCGTCTCATACAACGCACATAAAGAGTGTGAATCACTAGTGTTTCATGCACAAGCCTGGCTCCCAGTTAAAAGGCTTCAAAGGGTATTGTAAACTCTGTTAACAATCAATAAAGCTAGATGAGCAGCCTAGTAAAGAAGAATAGCCTTAGTAACTGGGAACTACAACAGGAATAATTTGGCCTGGGCAAACAGTGGTAGGAAATAAAGTGGCCAGCCTAGTAAGGGAGGGTCTGAAGTTTGGCAGGCAGTAAGGTTAAAAAAAAAAAGATAAGAAAAAATATATGGGAACTTCCACATTATTAAGTACAAATGTTCAGTCTCTTGTCCAGATTCACAGATTTCTCCAGTCTCTATGAATCTAAAATTATTTGAGCTGTATGTCTCCATAAAGCTGAATCATGACCCATGACCACTGCAAAAAAGAGACATCCTAAACAAAGTTCACTTACTTCAGGAATCTACAGTGATCATTGATTGTAGACATCACACCTGAAACAACTTTTCTTTTTTTTTTCTTTCTTATCAAAAACTACTTCTGAAAATATTGCTTCCTTTAGCTCAGCTGTCTGAGAATCAAGTCAGAAAGGATCTCACCTTTTGTGGGGAAATGTATCTCATCTCTTCAGAGGAGTAATTGCAAAGTTAAACAGGGAGAATGGCTTTTTTGTTTGCAGTTTTCATTTTCATTTTCTTCATATCTTTCTTCATGCCCTTAAACGGAGGGATACTGGAGAAGCTACAATTTGAACCCATTTCTCTTGAAGAAGTTAAGAAATATCAGTTTGGCAAAATAAAACCATTATTAAGAATGTACATTTCTGCATTACCGTGTGTACCAAAAGTTTGTCCTTGTTTTGCAATGGTTGCCTGAGAAGTCATTATTATTTTAATTTTATCGAATTGTGTCCTGTGAGTACTGCTTAGTTACATTACTTGCTCTGAGTCACACAGAGGCAAATGAAGGTTGAAAGAATCAAACCCTGTACCCTTGTCAAAAGGATGCAACTGAATAGCGATTCAGAGCTTTACTCATATGAACTATGATTTCACTGACCACCCTACAAATAGAAACTGAAGGATTTGGTGTAGAAAATCCAACACAGGTAATGTCATGATGAAACAATGAATCTCCAAACTAAGGAGAAACAGGTGGTGTGAAAGGCATCTGAAGATTTGCCACATCATGATGCTCTAGAGTCTTCTGTAGGAAACTGGTACAAAAGTTCAGCTGACACTGCACAGCAAGGAAAGGAGCAGGAAACAGTGGTAACTCTGATGCAGACAATGTTGTGGAGTGATGGGGCAATGAATTCCCATATAAAAGAAGCACAGATGATGCAGGATGCACCTGAAGAGGATATGTCGCAAGAGCATGTTCTAGAAGTTTCTGTAGAATGCCCAACGAAAATGAAGAGCAAAGAATGTGCTCTTAGTTTAGAAAAAAATATCTAAGGGAAGAGTTTCTTGATTTAATAGAGATGGATAGACATAGTAAGATCAATTAAAGTAATAGATTACAGAAAGTAAATAAGTCCCAAAATGGTAGATGTTTAATTAAACAGAGGAACACAGTAATCAAGGCTATTAAGAAAAATCCATATGAAATCACAGAAGTAAATAGAATATATTACTGTGCAGCTAAATTAATAACAGATAATGTCTTACCACAAAAACATAGAGCAATAAGGGAAAGGAAGGGGAAAAATAAAATGCCATCATGGAAACATTGAATTGAGATAACTATAAAGCAGTTAAGCCAATAAGTAACACTATTAGAAGAATATAGAAGAGGGAATATAGAAGAAGGAACAGATAAAAATGCTTAGAAAGAGAGATGTAGTAAAAACCACACATAGTATCAAAGCAGACCAGGATCTATTATACACTATTGCAAATAATAAACTAAAGATATCAGTATAAGCAAAAGCTTAGAAGATATGCAGGTAAATATAAATGAAAAAGTACAAAATAAGCAACTCATTTATGACCCAAAAATATTTTATAGAAAATTAGGATACAAATCAAAAGGAGTAGAAACACCACCAAAAAAAACAGAAGAAATGAACACATTTTGGAGAAATATATAGGAAAACCATGTGGAACATAACAAAGATGCTGAATTATATATAAAAAATAAAATAAACAGTAATAAGTTCAAATGTAGAGGATATGAAATGGGATGAAGCTGTGACTAGAAAATTTGAAACAAAACTGAGAAAAGCTCCTAAATGGAAAACCCTAGGCCCAGATGCAGTACCTAACTTTTGGCTGAAAGTATTAACATCTTTACACAAAGAGATAGCCCTGAGTAAGAAAGTACAGTTGTGTAAAACTTACTATAACAGCAGATGTCCTTTCCTTTACTGTTACAGTATTCTTTACTAAAGGGATCCCCTGCCATGGGTAGCCCAACGTCCGGCCAGTATACCAAAGATTTAGTTTTTTTAAGGACATCAGATGTCAAGCATATGCTCCCTGCTCACAGCGTATGGCATAAAGGTGATGTATGGACATACATAACTTGGAAGTGAATAGTGCTAGGAGGAACAATAGTCCAAGGAGAAACAGAGAAACATGTGCATCCAGAAAGAAAAACAAAAAAGGAGGAGAGAGAAAAAGGGGGAGGTGGGAGGGAGTGAATACTGCAACAGTGAAATAAAGGGCATCTACTGTTATGGTGAGATTTTACACAGCTGTACTATGTCCTTCCATATCACTGTTTTAGCATTCTTTATTAAAAGGATAATACAAATGCTCAAGAGGAAATGGGAGGAGGAAGGCCCAGCAGTGCCCTCAAGAAACCCATGCAGGATAGCCCTGGCAAATCCAACTCTAGCCCTGTAAACCACATCCAGCTTGTAATGTTTAGTGAAAGTATGGATAGAAGTCCAAGTAGCAACCAAAAGGATGAAATTGGTATTCAGTCCTTTGAAAAAATCACCAGAGAAAACCACAGCTCTGGTAGAATGAGCCTTTACAAAATGAGAAAGGCTTTTCTCATGAAAGTAGTAACAAAAAGAAATGGTCTTAGAAATTCATGAAGAAATGGTTTGCTTAGAAACAGCCAAACCTAGAGATCTAGGATGAAAGGAAACAAAAAGTTGCTCAGACTCATGAATAGCCTTAGTCTTATCCCAATAATATATGTGCTGTCTATGCAGATCCAAGGAATGAAGAACTTTCTCATTGGCAGACTGCAGAAAATGGAAAAAGAGATCAAATTAATATACTGATTAAGAGACAATTCATTAACCACCTTGGACATAAAAGATGGATTAGTACAAAGAGCCACCCTGTCCCTATGAAAAACTAAAAAAGGAGGAACACCCATAAGGGCCTGAAGCTCGTTCACCCTTCTAGAAGAAGTAAGGGCCAAAAGAAGAACAGTCTTCCATGTACAATGCTGCAAGGAAGCTGAATCTGCTGGCTCAAAAGAAGCCTGAGTCAATTTTTCAAGAACAAAATTAAGGTCCTGGGAAGGAAGAATATGTTTCCTTGGAGGCCTATTATGAAGGACACCTTTAAGATATTGTTCGACCTGAAACCTTGAAGCCAAAGGAGGAGTCAAAAGCAGACAAGCAGAAATAGCTGAAAGGTGAGTTTAACTGAAGAGTATGCCAACCCAACATGGAGCAATTCACACAAATAAGACAGAACCAGAGGAACCGTCACAAACAGTGGGATCCTGGTTATGAGCAAGGCACCAGACAGAAAATCTCTTCTATTTGGACAAATAAGATTTCCTGGTAATAGGTTTTCTGGCTTCCTGTAGAACCAGAGCATGTCCTCAGAAAAAAAGGTGCCTAAAAGTGATAAAAATCCAATCACCCACAGTGTCAGACCAAAGAATTGGACAAGCAAGGATGGATAAGAGACCCGTTGTCTAGTGTGAGTAGGTCCACCCTGTGAGGTAATGTGTGGTGATTGCCCTTGGCTAGATGCAGAAGAAGAGGGAACCAATGCTGTCTAGGTCAAAAGGGAGTTACCAAAAAGATTTAGGGGGAGTCCTGCTCAATCTTGAGCAGGACCCTCAGTATGAGACAAAGGGGAGGAAATGTGTAGTGAAACATCCTATTCCAAGAGAAAGAGAGGGCATCTACCTTCCATGCCAGAGAACTTGGGACTCTGTTGCAAAAGAGAGGATGTTGTTTGTTCAGTGGAGAGGCACAAACATCTACCTGAGGGGTACACCACTGGTGGACAATGTTCAGAAACACATCACTGTGAAGCATCCACGTATGAGTCTGTGTTATGGACCTGCTCAGAGAGTCTGCCACAATATTTTGTTCTGAAGGAATATAAACAGGCTGAAGAGTCACCTGACACTGGACAGCCAGATCTCAAACCTGAAGAGCTAGTCTGCACAGGAGGGAAGACTGTGCCCCCCCCCCCCCAGCCCCACACACACACTTGTTGATGTTCCACATCACTGCGGTATTGTCTGTAAAGATTTTAAGAGGGGTTAGCAGAAGTATATTTGTAAAGAAACTTACAGTCATCAGGCACCTTATAAAACCTACTAGGCTTTTAGGAGCTGAAAGTTTGGAATCAGGAGTGAGTGAAGCTGCTGAAAAAGTCTCTAACAGGGCAGCTAGGACCAGAGGGACAGCAGAGGACTTAGGAGACTCCATCTGGATGAGTTCATAATATCTCTTCTGGACATCAGCAACCTTAGTATAGTCCCCTTTAAAAAAATTCCATCATAGGACAGATAGTATCCCCAAAAGAAAGTTTGTCAAAGGAAAAATCTGGAATAATGTTGTCCTCATCCTCAGAACCATAGTCCAGTGGAGAAGGGATCTCAGAGAAGTAAGCCAAAGACTCTTCCCCTGAGTCCAATTCCTAATCAAAAGAGTCCTGCTCCCTAGGCCTCTTAAGAAGAGTAGATGATCGGGGGGGGGGCAGGAAGAGAAACTCCCTGAGGAGGCTTTAAGGCCATGAGTGGATTAAACAACCCCTGTGCAAAATCCTGACAGTCATGCTGGGGCTCCTTCGGAGTAGAGAAAATATGTTTTGTTTTCTGCTTCTTTTTCAAAGGGACATCAGCCCTAAAGACCTTAGGATGTTCAGACTCCTGCCAATATTCAATGTAGTGGGAATCTCCTCCCAGACAAGAATCTGCAGAAATCCTTCAGTCCATCGGATATGATGGCCTAGGTTCCTCTTCAGCATCTGCAATGGACATCTGCAGAGCTTCTGAGGATGTGCAAGAAACCAGATCCATGTTGGCCTCTTAAACAACCACAGCAGAGGAATCTGACAGAATAGCTGGATGATGCTCTGGGCTTTCACCAGCCTAAAGAGACGTCCATGAGAGGCAGTACAGCAGCTGAATCTGACCTGACTTTTTTGGTCTTCTTGGCAAACAGCTGACCCATGGGACAGGACGATTCCACTATTGCACCCTGCACCGACAACTTAAGATGCTGGTTCTCTAGGTAGATAGAAAAGGAGGAGAGATGACTACAAAGGGTCTTATGGACAAATGCTTGACAAATAGACCACAAAGTATGGTTGTGAGAAGCATCCAAGCAAAACAAACACTGCTAGTGATGGTCCTTGGGGGAATCTGTCTCCCAGTCTGACATTTTCCCTTTCTGGATGACATGTAAACTCACACAACTAAAAGAAAAAAACAAGATAAGAAGAAAATCCCAAAGGAGCACTTATCTGAAAATGGCTTGGTAACCAGCACAAATGAAGGAGCATTCAGACCAATGATCGAAGATGGCGTTCAGACCGGTAGCAAAGAAGATCTGAGGTATGTATATCCATATGTAACCTTTATGCTCTATGCCATAAGTGGGGAGCATACATTTGACCAACTATGTCCTTAAAAAACTGGCAGGACGTTGGGCTACCCTTGGCAGGGGATCCCTTTAGTAAAGAATACAATAACAGTGCTATGCAAGGACATTTACGTACATGCACATCCCAAACAGACCACAAGCTGGTTAACAAGGAAAACAATACTCTTTCTTAAGTAAGCATGAACCTTCAAGCTATCCTAAAAACTACAAACTAATAACTTGCCTTACAATAATGTACAAACTATATACTGGAATTAATGCCGACAAAGTTTATTTGGAAAAAAAACTCAATCATGGCAATAGAACAACAGGGTAACAAAAGTCATATGGAACAAAGGATTATTTCTTGCTAGATAAAGCTATAATAGAGAATTGTGTAAAGCGAAGAATCTAAGTATGGCATGGATAGACTACAAAAAGCCATTTGACAGCATCCCATATTTATGGATAAAGGAGTGCTTACAGATGTATAAGATACATCCTACATTGATCGGTTACATTACAGCGACCATGAAACAGTGGTAAACCACTTTGCAGTTAAGCCATGACAATGGGTAAATTATTATCCCAGTGATAAAAATTCAAAGGGGGATATTCCACGTTGATTCTTTGTCGCTGCTCCTGTTTTGTCTTACCCTTAACCCACTAAGCTTTTTACTTAACAGTTTAGGCCATGGTTACAATTTGGCTCCCAGAAAACAAATTTGTTTAAAGACTTCTCATCTTCCTTTTGTGGATGACTTAAAATACATAGAAGAGTTGAAAACACAACTGCAAGTGGTTAAAACTTTTTCAGATTATATAAGAATGTCGTTTGGTCTTGATAAATGTGCAAAAGCAAACAGTTAAAGTAGGAAAGTTGCAGTACAAAGAAAATATCAGTCTGGGAGAAGTATGTGATATAAAGGAACTTAAGCAGGAGGGCGTGTATAGTTATTTGGGAACTGATGAAGGATCAAAAATAAAACATGAACTTATGCAAACAAAACTAAGTCAGGAATACTTCAAAAGTATAAAACTAATATTGCAAGCAGCCTTGACTTCTATGGATAAAGTCAAAGATATAAACCAATTTGATCTTCCTGTGCTAACTTACAGTTTTGGGATGACTGAGTGGCCCCAAGGGTATTGGATCAGTTGG
Source organism: Protopterus annectens (assembly GCF_019279795.1). NCBI lineage: Eukaryota > Metazoa > Chordata > Ceratodontiformes > Protopteridae > Protopterus > Protopterus annectens. Next base: position 762,986,301 of record NC_056746.1, read on the forward strand.
ATAGGAAAACAAGAAAAATGCTTCATGCTTATCAAATTATATATAAAAATCAGTATATACCATGATTATATATTCCTCACTCTGAAAGAGATATAGGCCGACTTAAAATTGTTTACATGTATAGATCTGCAGTTGTGGGACTGTAGTCATAATGCTGACCTCATCACATCCAAACATTAGTGAAGGTTTTAAAACAAGAGGATAGGAAGTCTAGATGACCTCTCTGCTTAGTTTAGCAGAAGGATTCTGGTGTCATCTGGGTATGGAAACCAAACCAGAAGTAAACAAAATAAATCAGACAGCATCTGAAAGTGCAAAAAAAAAAAAAAAAGAAAAAAAAAAAGGAGAAGAATCAGATGAGAAGGAAAGAAATGTGGGAAAGGCATAAATATTGTGGAAAATGCTGAGATCTCCTGCAACAACCTCATGTTGATGAAGATTTGACATGGGAATGGTTAAAGAGAAGTGAGGTGAAACCCAAAGATGTCAGCCCAGGATAGTGGACTATGTACACACTGGTTTAAAAAGTCCATTGAGCATGTGGGAGAAATAAACAAATGTAGGTTCCGAAAAAAACTGGAAACAGTCACACATCTCGTTGTAAGGTGTGATACAATATGATAAATTTGTGGTACATGTGGCAAGACTCTTGCATTGGGATTGTGCAACTCTACAAAATAATATAGACATAGCTGAGAAGCACTGGATACATGAACCACAAAATATTATAGAGAATGATGAAATGTACATCACATGGGATCACCCTTTACCAACAGTTCAAAAAAAAATAGATGCAAGAAAAACAGATAGAGAAGTCCATGAAAAGAGACAAAGGTAGCACTGATCATTGAAATTGCTACACATAGAGATTACAGTGTCTTATGCACAGAGAGAAACAAAGTCATAAAATATCAATATTTGCAGGTAGAAACAAAAGCAGTGCAGAAGAAAGATACCCAAACTGTTCCAAAAGTAGTAGGAGCAATGGGTCTAATTAAAAATAATCTACAGTCATACTTAGATATGCTACCAATTTATGTAACTCTGTATGAACTGCAGAAGGAATCAGTTCTGGGCACAATGCAGGTGCTGTGAAGAGCACTTTTGGCTAACATCAAAGATTGAAACAATACTTATTTTATAAACTTTAATTATACCCTCAAAGTAAACACAAAGTCCATGAACTGCAAAGGTGAGGCTTCAGAACAGCAGCTTCAGTTTAGTAAAAAAATATACTCCAAAACAGCAACCTCAGCTTAATAAGGTGTATACTCAAATTTCTCCAACCACAGAACAAAGATCTGGATTCCACTTGGCTGCAACACAGTTTTATTGGTACACAAGCACTTTCACAAACAGCTTCTTCAGGTGTATAACAACCATTAAAATACACACACCTTATATAACACTTAAAGTCAGTCACATGACTTTGCTTAACCATTTTTAAAGGCATATATACACATTCTAAGTGTTACTTTCTTGATCCACTCTTACAAATTCTAAACTTATATAGTATAAAAAATATAAAAATATATGTTAAAAGCATACGTAAAGTTCTAAAAAATTCAACATTCACCTATTCAATGGTCTCTTTTTTAATATTGGTCTTTTAGGAACAGAATCATTCAGTCCATGCCCTGAACTAGCCCTTAACCTAATAATCCATTCAGCTTCTTTTTCCTCAGTCCTTGCTTTTATATCACCCCCTCTTATATCAGTGAATGTTCTACATAAGACAACAAATTTAAAAACATGTTGTTCATTGGTAACTGACACATGCTTCGCTAGTGCATTAAAACTACTTCTTTTCTTAATGTGATATAGGTGTTCTCTTATCCTATCTTTTAAAAGACGATCTGTTTTCCCTACGTAAAATTTGTGCCATGCCTGGCAGATAGCCAGATATACTACATGTGCTGTATCACATTTCGCATAGGTTCGCAGATAAAATGTCTCCCCTGTGTCAGGGTGTTTAAATTGTGAATCATTACAAATAAAACTACAAAAGTTGCACTTGCCACATGGTCTAGTGCCCTTTTCATTTTCTCTACCTTTCAGTTCTTTGTCTATACAGAGCCTTCTTTTTAAATTCTTCTTATTTTTAAAGCTAAATTGTGGCTTTGTGCCTACTAACTATTTCATTTTACAATCTGATGTTAATATATTCCAATGTTCATTTATAATATTAGTGTACAGCCCAACAACTCTTGAATAATTTAAACACATTCGTACATTCTTGTGAGTCACTTTCTCTTTCCCATTCACTAATTGTTTTGAGAAATATGGTTTAGCCGTATTCTCTCTTTTACTCATCACATCTTCCATGTTTTTAGTTACCATTCTGTTATCATAGCCTCTATCTAGTAATTCTTTTCCTGTCAAAATTAGTTGTTTCTCATATTCTTTGGTTTTTACACTTAATCTTGACGCCCTTAGGAACTGGTTTTGTGCTATATTTCTGAATATAAAATTGGGATGCATACTATCTCTACTTAATAATTTGTTTGCATGGCAGGTCTTTCTGTACATTCTTGTGCTAATCTTGCCTGTACTATCTTTCTCGACATAAACATCCAAAAATCTGATACCATCAGTAGAGCAATTCATGGTAAAGTCAAGAAATTCTGTAGAGTTATTAATGAATTCTAAGAATTCATATAACTGACTTTCTGTCCCTCTCCATAAAAGAAAGAGATCATCTACAAATCTCCTATAAAACATAATCATTTTATCAAATTTTCCTTTTATAACATTTGCCATTTCCCATTTGGACATAACAGCATTGGCATAACTATTAGCACAAGGAGTGCCCATTGCCACTCCATTCTTTTGCCAATACATATCTTCCCTAAATACAAAAATGTTATTTTCAAGCACTATTTTTAACAATCTTTGTAATATTCCTATGGTTCTACTTCCAAATTCCTTATTCATCTCTAATAGATGTATCACATTTCTAATACCAACTGGATTTGGTATAACTGTAAACAGCGATACTACATCTAATGTAATGAAAAAGTACTGTTCTGATACATTTGTTTCATTAGTAAATTCATATAAATCTCTGAGAAAATGCACAAAACCAGTTCCTAAGGGCATCAAGATTAAGTGTAAAAACCGAAGAATATGAGAAACGACTAATTTTGACAGGAAAAGAATTACTAGATAGAGGCTATGATAACAGAATGGTAACTAAAAACATGGAAGATGTGATGAGTAAAAGAGAGAATACGGCTAAACCATATTTCTCAAAACAATTAGTGAATGGGAAAGAGAAAGTGACTCACAAGAATGTAAGGATGTGTTTAAATTATTCAAGAGATGTTGGGCTGTACACTAATATTATAAATGAACATTGGAATATAGTAACATCAGACTGTAAAATGCAAGAGTTAGTAGGCACAACGCCACAATTTAGCTTTAAAAATAAGAAGAATTTAAAAAGAAGGCTCTGTATAGACAAAGAACTGAAAGGTAGAGAAAATGAAAAGGGCACTAGACCATGTGGCAAGTGCAACTTTTGTAGTTTTATTTGTAATGATTCACAATTTAAACACCCTGACACAGGGGAGACATTTTATCTGCGAACCTATGCGAAATGTGATACAGCACATGTAGTATATCTGGCTATCTGCCAGGTATGTCACAAATTTTACGTAGGGAAAACAGATTGTCTTTTAAAAGATAGGATAAGAGAACACCTATATCACATTAAGAAAAGAAGTAGTTTTAATGCACTAGTGAAGCATGTGTCAGTTACCAATGAACAACATGTTTTTAAATTTGTTGTCTTATGTAGAACATTCACTGATATAAGAGGGGGTGATATAAAAGCAAGGACTGAGGAAAAAGAAGCTGAATGGATTATTAGGTTAAGGGCTAGTTCAGGGCATGGACTGAATGATTCTGTTCCTAAAAGACCAATATTAAAAAAGAGACCATTGAATAGGTGAATGTTGAATTTTTTAGAACTTTACGTATGCTTTTAACATATATTTTTATATTTTTTATACTATATAAGTTTAGAATTTGTAAGAGTGGATCAAGAAAGTAACACTTAGAATGTGTATATATGCCTTTAAAAATGGTTAAGCAAAGTCATGTGACTGACTTTAAGTGTTATATAAGATGTGTGTATTTTAATGGTTGTTATATACCTGAAGAAGCTGTTTGTGAAAGTGCTTGTGTACCGATAAAACTGTGTTGCAGCCAAGTGGAATCCAGATCTTTGTTCTGTGGTTGGAGAAATTTGAGTATACACCTCATTAAGCTGAGGTTGCTGTTTTGGAGTATATTTTTTTACTAAACTGAAGCTGCTGTTCTGAAGCCTCACCTTTGCAGTTCATGAACTTTGTGTTTACTTTGTGGATACTCTGGAATACTTTTATGTAAAGGTGCCTGTAACATTGGGTGGTTTGTATCATTTAATTATACCCTAACTTAGGAATGGGAACCATTCCCATCATGGTATTAGCAACTCAAAAGACTTGGAGAAATTAAAGCAAGTGAATCCACACTACAGTGATCTCACTGACTATAATAAGTACTAAGGTAATTTTAAAATATTTGACCACTCCTACATTGATGAACCACAGCACAATAATTGTTATGCATCCCGGTGGATGTTTATGTGAGGCTGAGAATATAACAACTGGAAATTCTTCATTTGTGGGATGAGAATCCAAAGGATGCTGTGACAAAAGGAAGAAACAGTAAAAAAAAATATTGATTTCATGAAAGCAAGCAAGGAAGTGAACTGCAGAATACTAGAAGATGCCCATTAACTGTGCAAGATGGTAGGGCAAAGTAAAAGTGGGGTTATCTTGTGGCTCATGTTTTGGTGGCTGGAATTAATGAGAAAAGAGAGTGTGGAGAAGAGTGGAGTGGAAGTGCTGTGAGAATTTTAACTTTAATGTGTATGCTTAGTTTAACCACCAAGGAGGGTTGTTTTAAAACTTTCTTTTCAAAGGTCAAGAAGAGTTTAAGACATTGGGGTAGGGAAGTAACTCACCCCCTTTTGGCGAAATGTAGTTAACATTCCTTTGAGAGAGGGACAATTAGGTACTTTGTTTACAGGTTCTGTCCCCATTAGTCAGAGAGCTGCTATAATATTTAGGTGTGTATAGATAGGACTTGGTTCAAAATGTGGTGGAATGAGTTTATCACTCAATATGAATTGGAAGGCCTTCTATCATCTCCTCTGTACCATTGCTTAATACTTGGGGAAGGGCCTGATTCGGCCATTACCACATTACCAATTTTCAGACATATATACAATTGTATTTGATGGGTCTGAACTTCTGTATTGGCATCTCTTATTAATTTTTTCTTAGTACAGCCTAAAGAAATGCATACATTTCTATCTTATTTTCTGGTTTTGCTGTCTAATTTTAAAATCACTAAAGGTAACACAAAATAAGCTTTTTATGATCTGTTAATAGAGTAAAAACAGAACCATACAACTGTTTTATTTCAAAATTGATGGCTAATCCTTATGCATTTTATTTCAAAATTGATGGCTAATCCTTATGCATTGTAAGTACCACTTTTATTAGGCATCAACTATATGAGACATAATGCCAAGGGGGGAAACACAGCTCCTCTGCCATGCCATGAAGTATCATGGGAAAATACACTGGCATGGCAGCTGAATGACAAACAGGCACACAAGCAGATTGTAACAGTTTTTTTTAACTTTTGATATGGTATTTCATGTTCTTTTCCCTATCATTATAATACATCTTCGCATGACAAATAATGCAAAAATTTTCAGACATATTTGGTAAAATGGTTTACATTCACAATTTTGAACCCCCCCAAGCTTGAAATCCATAATCTTGAAATTATAATATCAAAAGACCAAGAATGTAAAAGACCAGTGTCTAAAGATCTTGAATACTAAATCTCACTACCAGCGTAAGCCCGGTAACTAGTGCTAGTGGATTCATGGCCAAAGGTGCACCATTTTTCTAATTTTATTTTGGAACAGTTTAATAGACTGCTATCAGGACTCTGAATTTTTGGTGCAAACAGTTGAATTTAGATTCAACAGGGGCATCTTCTCTATGAAATACCAAAAAATGAAACCAGTTTAAAGTCCAGGGAAACCTGACACTGGCAAAGTGGGTTGTCTACTATAATTATTCTTCAGTGTAAATTACAGTATTTTTTCAGCTTAGATGACACTATACAAAGACTAATGGCTTGGGATATCATCTCATGAGCTGTTTTGTATTGCTTACTTTTATTGTAATTTTTTACTGTTAGTCCTATTTTCAGTTGTTTTTTAGCTTTTTACTTTGCTAGACCACGGTACACATTAGAAAGAATCTGGACACCTGTATCCCGATGCACAAACCCAACTAAAAGCAGGTTAAACAGAACTGGCATATCTGAAGAAGTATTTCAGCTTAAGTGATGCCAAGAGTGAAATCACAAACCATAGGACATACCAACAAAAGCATTTATGAACAACATAGCATTCTGTGAGCAGCACTATTGTTCAAAAAATGTTATAGAAGAAAATAACAATTAAGTTCTTTTAATATATAATGTAGTATTGATATGGATGTTTTAGGCTAATCTTTCAACTTTAATTCATAATTTAATTATTTTAGTGCTCTTTATATTTAAAGGTTGTTTACAAAGTCATACTTCCAAACATCCTGCAAAGGAATGTATGTAATTAAAGCGGGTACTTGCAGAAGAGCCTCTCCCTCCAGGCTGATGACATCCAAAAGGGCAACACATTAATATAACCAAACAAGGAAGGAGCACTCTAGGGGTACCCACCCACATTTTAGGACAAAGGTGTATAAATACTACTACACAGTTACTCATTGAAACATACAGCTATGCTTATCTGCCAAGAATAAAGAGGTTGATGAACTTAAGACCATTGATTCTGAAGATTCTTTTGACTTTACCTATTTACATCCAGTTGTTCTAGGTCTCCTAAATGATACAGGTAACTGAGCTGGTGTCAGCCAGTATCATACAATTATCCTGGGAGGCATTTAAAACAGTTATTATACACATTCAGATAGAGTACTAGACACAGATGTATAGACACATTGTGGCATGAGCTAGGGAAACACAACACAATAACCAGCATTTGCATTAGGAGTTATAACAGACGAGCCTTTAAGGAAATAAACTTTTTGTCCTCTAGCTCCAGATAGTATTACTGGGTGTTTTTGTAATGCTTTTTGAAAAGGCAGAAGGCTGATTTGTGAATAGGCAAAAAAACTGCCTAATGATGAGGAGTTCTGAAATGGGAGTTCAATCTCCACTGTATTTGATTTCTTAAGTGAAAGAGGAGTTCCCATTGTGAGTGAGTACTGTAATCATTCTGAAAAGATGCTGGGTTTATCACAGCATAGGGGTAAAGAGAGAGAGGAGGGGAAGTGTTCATCACCCAAATACCCTTGTGTACTACATGATGTATAACTTAATGTTTCACTTAACACTGCTTTAAACTTAAGCTAAACATTTATACCAAGATTTGTTTTATTTCTGTAGGATTGTGTTATTTGGAAAAGTGAATGTTATGCTGTCTGAATGAAGCATACTTTAGCTCATTTTCATTAAAATGAAAATAAAATATTGTGTGATAATGCAACATGAAGTAAAACCCAGTGCTGAATTACACTTGAAATTATATGACTTTCCCAGCTATTTGCTTTGCCTGAGGTTTTCCCCACCCTAGCCTAGCATTCCAAGTAAATGGTGTGGAACCTGAGGTGAACTGCATTTGAAGTTTCTTTTGTGCTGATTTGATAAAAAAACTGAAGAACAGTTGAAACTTTTGTGTAATGTGGGGATTTATTCTATCTAAAGAGATCCATGTTCCATTTGAAAGAGTTGCTTTGCAGAACTATTAAAATCATCCTGTCCGTATGAGGAATGTGCTTGAGGAAAAAGGACCCTTATGGCAATCAGATGGATTGCTTCAATTGGTGACATTTTTCTGTCAAGTCAAATACATATGTACACTAAACATGTAGCTGCTGTGTCCTATTCAAAATGCAAAAGTTACTGGAGGCTTTGGTGAAGTCTACTGGAACTTTCTAGCAAATATGTGCAGCCCCTGATCATCATTAGTTCAACCTCCAAAAACAGATATACACAATGATGAATGAGCTATCTACATCAGTGGGAGTCCTAAAATGCAGCATACCCTTGAGGAACCTCAGAGGGAGAAAATTAAACCAAAGTTTATTTTGTGATTTTTGAGAGACATGTAGCTAGATAAAACTGGACCCAAGCTGATTGGGCCAAAATAGATGCTGACACATATATGCACCTGAAACTGTAACAATAAACTTTGCTAAGGGCTGAAGCCTCACCTGAGGAAAAGTCCCTTAAATTTCAGAGTGGGACATTCTGTACTGACATGCCAGTAATGCCCAAAGACATGCAGTAGGTACATTGGGCACTCTAAATTGTCCATAAGTGTGAGTGTGCATGTGATTGTGTAGTATGGAAAAATAGCCATGGTGGCACTGGCCATCTAGCAGTTTGAACCTTGGCCCCAGATGATTGTCACTGTTTAAGTTACACCTCGACCCTATGTGTGAAAATGGGGGACAGGTTTTTGGATGGATGGATGGATGGATGGATGGATGGATGGATGGATGGATGGATGGATGGATACAAGTAATGTCAGAAAGGCTGACTTTATGCATATTTTAAAACTGTTGTTAGAACCTCATGAAAATAATGTAAGCAAAATTCTAAAACTCTTGGCTGTCGATAAGTTTAAAATGCACACCCTAGAAAATTAAGAAACTGAGTACTCCAGAGTTCCCTACTTCTTCTGAAGAGTTAGATATTTTAATGAACATTTATTGTTAACTAAAATTGCAAACCTCAAGTCAGACTTGAATATAAGATCTGGTAGTGGAAGGGCAAGATCTAACTGATAGAGTATTTCACCAGAAGACTCCAGTAATTAAGGTAAAAAAAGAAATAAGTGGAGAGACAGACAGGAATGTTGAGGCTTACCAAAAGACTCGCCCCGGGATTCAATAAACTCTGTGTAGGAATAGTGCTATTCCTGCACATTGTGAGCCATGTCCATTCCCCCTTAGCTTTAACAGCAGCACACCTTGCATATTTATGAAGGTGAGCTACTGCTAAGGCTAAATGGAGATGAACACTACTGAGTGCAGGGGGCATGTTTAAGTAGTGCACACACATCTATCATGTCCTCTGCACTCAGAAAGTGCCGTACGGCACTTTGTAAAAGCTTTTCAGTGTCTGTGGACACTGAAATCAAACAAAACAGTAAAACAGTGTCCACGGACATTTAAATAGATAGGGGATCAAGAAATGAATGCAGGGGGTGTGTGACAGGTTCTGTCACACACCACCTGCATTGTCAACGTGCCCTACGTCACTTTGCAAGTAATTTCAGTGTCCATGGACACTGAAAGCAGGAAGTCTGGATAGGAAGCAATGCAGGGTGTGTGTGACAGGTACTGTCACACACCCTCTGCATTGTCAAAGTGCCATACGGCACTTTGCAAGTGCTTTCAGTGTCAGCGGACACTGAAAGCAGCCATCCCAACAGGAAGCAATGCAGAGTGTGTGTGACAGAACCTGTCACACACCCCCTACATTGTGAAAGAAAGGTACGGCCATATCCCTCAACTGTGCAGATTTCTACAGAATGCCCAGATGCCTGCCTCACATACCACTCAACCTCCTAGAGCAAGAAATCTGTACAAATCCATAAATAATGGGGGGACAAAGGCACAAAAATAGGGACACATTTTAAATATTGCTCTTACAAACTTGGAAAGTTGATAGAATAACAGGTTTTGCATTAGCATGGATTTCCTGAAGGGTATGAAGTCTGAAAACCAAATGCTTGTCAGTATGTTCTGACTTAAACCCTAAGTGATTTGCCAATGATTTGCTAGAAAACCAAAGTCACATAAAAAATGGAAGAGAAATCTGAGGCAAGTTTTTAAGAGCAACATTTAAAATCTGTCCCTATGTGTCCCCTTACAATTTCCCTTACTGTGGCTGTCAATGAGTACAGATGCATGTAAATAAACTGGGTTTATTAATTTATTATTTTTTTTTACATTCTAAGGTATGTTTAAACATAGCTGAGCAGGTGTGCATGTTAGGTCTCTCTTCTCAGCATTGCTTAAACATCTCATAGCAGCTAAATAAACATGTATAGTCAAAATATAAATGACAAGATAGTGTAGTGGTTAGTGCCTTGGCTTTGCATGCTGATGTTCATGGTTCGAGTACAAAGACAGGCATTCTGTTTTTACATGGGAAAGCATTGTTAAAATTATTTTTTTATATTAAATTATGTAGTAATTAATAATTGTTACCCAGGGTAGTGTAGCAGGTCCAAAATGGAAGTGTGAGTGCATATAACATGTGAAACATTCATGTATACCCAAGTGTCACATACCGTATAGCCACACCCCAAGGTAATGTAATGAAAGCACATAGAGGGATGTCATGTAAAGTAAATCATATACACTTAATAATATGTCAGTAATGATGAATTAATCTGCAATCCTGATATTTTTTAAAAATGAAAACTGACCAGTGCTATGTACTGCTCAGCTATGCTTAGCCTGTGTAAGCATTGCTTAAATGTGAATGCTAAGCAGCAGTTAGCACAGCTAAGCGGATTTGCACACTAGTAAATGATGTTCAGCAATTACCCCTTAAAGCAATTTGCAACTCAGCTTAACAGATTTGCACACTACTTAGCTGAGCTTAGCATCTTCAAAGTGGTCCAATGACAGCAAAGGACAGAAATATGGACTTATTTAAACTGCACAGGTGGGAATACAGCCATAACCTGTTGTAGTCTGATCTCTGCAGGAAACATTTCAGGTGTTGCAGAGGGCTCATGCTTTTGGGTACAGCACTGAGGTATTTTGGAGTCCAGGGTCAGGGCTGGGCTCCTCGCATCAAACCATGATGACTGACTGCTGCAGGGCCAGCACCAGGGCTCACAGTATAAAGCAGAGGCTGACACATGACCTCACCAGTGCCACTGATATTCCCTGAACTGGTGAGCAAGTACGGCATCACTATGCCGACCTAAAGTAGATGAAGGGGTGCTCTTTGTCCAATGAATCTAAGATGCTCGGGATAACCATGCTCCAGCAGTTTGTAAGTATCACAGATATAGGTGCACCAGATTCTAGCCTAAGTATGTGATAGACAGGTATGCATAATGTATGTTTCTCACCCCTGCAGCTGCAGCAGGGAGGGCTAATAACATTGAGGCCCATGCAGACAGACTGACATAGATGCATTGACAGGCTGGTGAGTACAGATCTAACTTCCAGTATATAGTGACATAAAGTAGAAGGGGTACATTGTTTACTGCCAGTAAGAATAGTGTGCACTGGGTCTAATGAATAAATGATGTTTGTCACAATAATATTGATCCACATGATATCCATTAATAAAAGTGTCATTTTACTGTAATAAAGATGTATAACAGAAACTGTTGTGTTTACTCTGCTATATTGTTAAAGAAATAGAATGTGCACAGGTTCATCACAGCAAATATGGCATTGACAGCATGAAGTAACTATGGCTGTTCTGAGAACCAGCTAGTATCCAAAACAGTATGAATGTGGAGCTGTAAACCAAGATATAAAGGAAATATGAAATATTGTATGCACTAAGTTCTGAATCCTGAATAGTAATGTCTTAGAGTATTATAGTGTGTTCCCTGCAGCAATGCATTCTTGTGCTAACCTTTGCTTTCTAGATAGTATCATTTCAAAGTATTAATACACAGTACATAACTATCTGCCATGCATGAATGTCAGGATCACAAGGTCAGACTGTCTAACCCAGAGAGTATTAGGCAGAAATCAGTCAAGCAAGATACATCAGTTTACCAGTAGCTCGGTGTGATGGACACTAGCCCTGTTGTTCATTTTAGCACACCCAGACATGGCTTGAATCCAGGGAGTAGTACTGAGATGTGTATATATATATATATATATATATATATATATATATATATATATATATATATATATATACTAAAGAAATTCAGAATATTTGTAGAAACAGTCAGAAAGTGTCAACAGATCTTACAGGTAAAGAAATGCATCTAGTAGCTATATGAAGGGTATACTAAGACACTGTGTACAACTGTTCCACTGTCCAAACCCATATGCCTGAAAATGACAGCAGAATAAGTACATACACCATGCAGTCTCCCCGATATATGTCCCTCAAGTGTCACACTGTCATGGCTAGTGGTCACTGCTGCCAATAACCTTGGACACAGATAGGATTCCAGGGAAGTATGCCAATAGCAGTCTCACACAACATCACTGCAGGGTACCCCTTCCCTGTCGACTGTGTAACCCTGACATGTACAACACCCCCTCCAGTAATGTAGCCATTATCCTCCCAGTCTGCCCTACACCATTACAGGTTGACAGTCTTATGGGTATGTATGTGCTACAGAATCTATGGGCCATAGGTAGATGAAAAGTGAGGGCAGACCTGTAGAGTATTGAGTAGTACATTTGTGAAAAATGGAAGCCTATACAGTTGTTAATGGACTTTTTTCTCTCCACCCACCCCTCGTCTGCATCAATAATTATTATTCATATGCCACGAGTATGTTGTTCTCAAAACCTATTGTTGGGACATGTGTTTTATTATTGTTCATATATTTAATTGGTTGCATATTAATATACCTTGTTCAAATACCATTATTGGTGGCCTATTGCCATCAGCGTAACTTGCATGCTGTTAAAATGCTTACTGTTTATTCCATTTATGCATGTGTTCTGTTGGTTATGCAACTGTTTCAAATCCATTGGTTTGGGTTAATTGAAACAGCCATGCATGCTGTTATAACTAACTTTGAAATATTTTGTTCATGACTAACCAATGTAGCTTGGATAACCTCAACACCTTAGCACGTTTGGGAAGGCAGATCTTGTCCCACCCCATCTGGCCATGGCACCAGGCCCCAGCATATCTGGAACACAACCTGGAACTTCCTCATCTACTGGTCTTGTACCACCATCTGGTGGAAACATCTCAGGGGATGGGGGTCATCCTCCCCTCTGGGTGCGGACACTGAGAGGACCATATCACCTGCCTCAAGTTCCGGGGTATGGTGAACAGTGTCATCTGCTTTGAGTTGGATGGACGTCTGCACCAGATGGAGGGCCATCTGATGCACCTGGAGGGGCAGGCTGCCTCTCCTGTCCAGCCCCCAGCACAACCACCTTCAGGGCCATGAAGGTGCAGTGGTGGCTGCCCATGGGTGGGGACCTCAGTCCCACTGTATCCATTTTTGGGGGCTCATGGGCCTCTGGTTCCCAACCACCCTCCCCTCCAAGGTATTTACCCCCGTCATGTGTCATATACCACCCCTGCCTGCTGTTTCATGTATTTTGTCTGTCTATGAATGCAACCTATCTTTCCCAACCTACCTCCCCAAACATGCCTACAGCCCTTCCCCAACATCCCACTCTCACCTTAATAAAAAAGGGCATCTGTCCCACAAAAATAAAATTGCCCTATACATAGCTCTACATTTTGCCCCCATGTACAGTGAAATTAATAAATCTACCTACAAATTATTCTACAAATGTATGTCACCAACACCCCTCCTTGTGAGGTGTGAGGCTGTAAATTCCAAATTCTACACATTATTCACAGCTGTTGCTGTAGAAGAAATGTAGAGCTATGATCCTTTACTACAGCCGTCCTGCACATCCCTAGCTGGTTTACCTAATGTTTTACCCCCTGCTTACCCCCATTTCCCCACTTTCCTATCACCCTTTTTTATTTTCTTTAATTAAAATTAGCGTGGGTGTAAGCGGGAGTAAGTGTCACTAAGTGGAGCTAAGGGGACTTAACCATCTGTTAGCATCACTTAGCCTTGTGCAAAACCATGCAAATCTGCTTAAAAGTGCTTTAACCACTCTGTTTCCATCAGCCCTTGTTCTGATCAGCAACAAAACAATCAGCGCTGCTAAGTCTCAAACCTGGGACTCTGTAAACTATAGTCAGAGAAATGTACCACTACACCATTTGAGCTGTATGAATTTCTGCTGCTTTTTCAAACATATCATGCAGTAGAGTCATTCAACAGTATGGAAAAAACTCTGTGGAATCAGTCAAGTCTAGTAAATACACACACACACACACACACACACACACACACACACACACGTGTGTGTGTGTGTGTGTGTGTGTGTGTGTGTGTGTGTGTGTGTGTGTGTGTGTGTGTGTGTGTGTGTATAACATGTAGTGCAGTCATACCTCAGAACCATACCTCTCAACCTCTTAGTGCAAGAAATTTGGATAAAGGCTGTCAAAATGGGGGTACAATAGGCTAGAAATAGGGACACACTGTAAATATCACCCTTATAAACTTAGAAAGTTGCTAGAGTAACATGGTTTGTTGCAGCATACATTTTCTGAAGGATATGAGGTCTGAAACTGAAATGTATTTCATTATTTACTGACATAAATCCTCAGATCATCACAGTGATTTACCAGAAAAAAATACAAATGATTTGTGGAACAGAACAAAAATATGATCCAAAAACCTGGATGTTCTGTGACAATCCAGGCATCTGATAGGTATGCTCAAAACCCCTTAATGCAATGAATCTGGACCAAGCCTGACAAGTGGGGGGACAAAGGCACGAAATTAGGGACATATCTGAAATGCTTGAGTAGATAAGCTGAAAAAGTTGCTGCAGTAACACCATGTGTTCTAACACATATTACCTGAAATATCACAAGTCTGGGACTCAATTGCTTCTCATTAGTTAGTGACTTCAATCTGCACATCATCTCACTGATTTGTCGGAAATACACAACAGTTATGGGGACCAGACCAAAGATATGAGCCAGACAACTGGACATCCTAAGAATATCTGGACATAACATAACATTAGGGAAACTGCACTGAGCTGCCAAACATATCACCAAGCGCTGTCTAAACTACAGTGAGACTGACACAACACTACCCCAAACCAGCTATGGGGAGTTACACATGCATTTACAAATATATCAGGGACTACAGGGATGTGACAGTAGTGAAAACAGACACCAGTGTGAAAGTGCATATCCACAACCAGTTGCACCACAGTCACAGTGACATTCCAGGAAGCCAACTGAACACTAGAGTATAACAGCTGTGTGAACAAACATATCCTGTTTGCCTCTTACACACTACCCCTACATATGCTGCCCCAAGTCACAGTGTAGTAGGAATCCTGAGGTGGTATGGGGCATGTCTCAGTTTGCCCCTACAAACATATACAGCTGATAGACCACCAGAAACAGTAGCAGCATGCATAGTCAGATAGAAAAGGACCCGTGACACTCACATCTATCCCTCTCTTTACACAGCCCAACTAACATTTACACACTACATTGCTACACAATCCTGACAGTCTGTTAGCAATAGCCAGACATACACAGACCTGTCAGCTGTACAGATTCCCACAGAATATCGAGGCTTTGACCTCATATATATGGCCTCTTCCTCATAACATGTCAGGGGTTCTGCTACATCAGTGGGATGATATCAGACATGAATGCACTAAATAATAATATACCGTACCTATCAACCTCTTAGTGCATGACATCTGGACAAAGCCTGACATAATTGGGGGACAGAGGCCCAAAAACAGGGGCATATTTGAAATATTGCTGTTATAAACAGAGAAAGTTGCTGGTGTTACAGGGTTTGCCGTAAGGTATCTTATCTGAGGAATATGAAGTCGTAAACACAAATGGATGTTAGCATTTACTGGCTGCAATCCCCAAAGTATCCCACTGATTTGCCAAGGACAAAAACTGTCTAAGGAATAGACCAAACATAAGAGTCAAACCGCTGGCCATTGTATGGATAGCCCTACAGTTGAGAGTTATGTCATCCACATAACACTGTCAAGCTTGAAATCACACAGAAAATGCATGTCCTGACATACCCTGCTAATCTAGCATTATTCCAACTGTATAATAGCAATACTTACATTCTGTCCCTAAGTCTGAAACCTTCTCCCACATTTTGTTGGGCTGTCTCCACATGTCTTGTTGTAAGAGATATTTCCACCTACCCTCTGGGATGCTGTAGTTCACACACCTCCATGATGTCCTCCTCACAGGCAAGGAAAAGGGACAATGCCCACATGAAGTACTCAGTTATAGGAGTGTGTTGCCATGCCATTGGCTATTGGAATAACAACATAGCTGTTCTGCATGCAATTAGCAAGTGGGGGACACCAATTGTTGCACAGTCCATCACCTGTTCATGAGCATTACCTACAAAAGGCAAGCTGTTGCCTATGCAAAACAGGTCTATCGCTCTGCATGTGTAGATAGAGAGAGAGAGAGAGAGAGAGAAATGAAATACAAGAATACTTGGAAAAGAAAAAAAGTATGTCTGATGAGACTGCTCATGCTATGGAATAGACTTCCCATACATGTCAAGCAGAGCACCTCCCTGGCCATCTTCAAGAGAAATTTTGATGAGTGGATGGGAAATAGAAAATTCACCCTGGGGTTCACTCCAGTGGCTCTACTCAACAGAGGCACTAGGAACTAAGGTTAGGTGGCACAATACCAGGGTAATCCTATGGGCTAGGCTTGTAAAGGCTCCAGGGCCATTAGCCTAGTACACACCTATGAACCGATGTCAGAAAAGTAAGCATGTAATGGAATGCAGTAGGGGGTATTCAATAATGGGAAATAGGAAGTTAAACAAATATGTCCCAACAAGACTTGCTGTACTGATATATTGCTGAACAGCACCTATGACCATAGCATTTGGCTCTGTCTGCAGTGACATACATCACAGCTCAGGCCCCTGAGTCACCTCAGGAAAGAACGACTCACATATGACTACTACTGGAGTATCTGTTGAACAATACTGACTGTGACACTGCTAGGCCAGCTACCGGGATGTCATAAATATCCATATGTTACTTGTGAATACAACTATGATACACATTTGTCTTACAAATCTAAGAGACCTATACAGGGTATGTGCATAGTAAACACTGTCGCAGAAGTTTGTGTTGAACTGCATGTGATATACTGAGTTCATACCATTCAACTGTCCAGTGTTGTGCACACCAACCACATGTGTGCCTCATATTTGTAGTCATTTCCTCACAAAGTTGTGTTATGTCTGGCAAATCATTGGCAAATTTGTGAAGACTGACATCAGAACATAATAGCATACATATGAATGTTGGACATCCTCCAGGGTATTTCTGTGAATGCAAAGCCTACTGTGTTATCAACTGACTTAAGTGTGTTACAGCAATATTAATAAGGTATTAATAATTTTGTGTTATTGCCCCCATTTATGTGTGCCATTGTCCAGATGTCCTGCTCTAACAGATTGAGAGGTATGACTGAGCAGCAAGTGTGTAAATACAGTGTGCCATACTGACATAGAACAGAAATGTATGTCAGGTGTTACCTGTGCACATGTATGTATGAGTAGGTGTAGCTGGAAGCCTCATAACAACAGATATGAAATGCAAAACATCAGGTAAATAAGCTGTACATGTTGTAAACATGTGTAATCATAGTTTGAGGGCATCCAACAGACATAAATGACTACAGCTACTGGTTGTTGCATTACGCTGACACAGAAATAGCTACTAGAATAAGCATAATTATCAGGTTGAAATTGGAGAAGTGTCCAACTGTGTTATGACCTCGTATCCATTCCTACTACAAACAGCTATATGAGCACCTACATAGCTGTATGGACTCAGCAATACCTGACTCGTAAAAACCTCCTCCACAAAGGTAGAGTAATCTCCTTTGGTGGGCAGCAGCAATATACAAACCACATGATAGGTCACTATATTGGCTGTGCAGGGCCAAGTAGGAGCAGGCATCAACTTGGAAGCAAGTCCACCTTTGTCTAAACAAGCATATAAGGTCACAGGTAAATCACTGTAAGGATAGCTATGAGTCCAAAATGGACACATCCACCAAGGCCAATCACAAGGCCATCTTCACATATGTTCATATGTCTTCAGTCTCAGAGACAACAACCCAACCCACCCTGTACTGGTGGGCAATCATATCACTGCACACATGCCCTAGCTATAGCCAACCCGCTGCAGACAGGTTTAGTGAAAACATCACCCCCCTGTCCCACCATCAGTATAGGTGGATATGCACAGGACCTGCACCCCTCCCATCATCATCAGGAAGCAGGTCCATAATGCCGACTCAAAGGCAACAAAATTAAGTCTCCCTGGGACCTGATAACATCTCTGTCTGCATCCTACATGAACTCAGGCATGTGCTCCAGCTCCATTACACACTGTAATAAACAAAGCCTGAGCACCATCAAAATCCCATCTGCATGGAAGATGACCACTGTCATCCCTCTACAAAAAAGTGAATGATGAATGGAGGAGTATGCAATTTATTGGCCCTCACTGGGGGGAGCATTACACATCAGGACTGGGAGTGCAATGAAAGCTCATACTGTGCTGATAGATGACGGGGATATGAGGTGGTTGTAAGTGGTGGCTAGTGCTAGTCACTGTTGATGTGCAGGTTCTGTAAATAACATTGACCAATGCATGAGGTCCTGTGATGTGTTTCCCTGTTTATGTCTTCCAGGTGACATGCAGCGTGCCAGACAGCCGCCATACATGGACTCTGAGACATCAGCCATCATTGATATGATAGTCCAGCACCATGGGGTAATGTTTGGCTGCAGCCAACAGCATCTGTGGGAGGGGATCGCACTGTGGGATGACCTCATCTAGAGGGTAAATGACATGGGTCAGCACACAGGAACATATGAACAGGTCAGTCATTGTGTGACTGACGTCATCCACCATGCCCAGCAAAGGGATGCTGCCCTGACCAGGAACCACACAGATACAGGTGGGGGTCCTGCTATGCAGGACCCACTTACACTTATGGAGGAGCTCCTTGCCAACTTTGGGGCACCCACCAGACAACAACAGCAAAGTCAAGACACTCACATTGTGGAGGGGGGTGGCACCCAGACAACAGGTGAGGAGTGTGCAGGTAAGGTCCCAGCTGACATCAATCTACTACTTTTGCAGCCATACTGGCATCCATAGAGTATCTAGATGCATATGTCAGGTCAAAACACAGGTGTGGGTGGGGTTTTGTAATGCACAGAAGTGCACATCTATGGTGAAGGACAGCAAAGTGTGTAGTATTCGAGCTTGTACTGTACATGTGCAGAAAAGCAGCCTTCATCTTGTACCAATGCCACATGTGAGTCTGCTGACAATACCTCTCTCCCACAACTACATAGCTCCCTCTGGTCTGGATGTGGGATAGCAGCCTGAAGCCGGTGAGTATGTAATTGTCTTGTTGTGGCTCACCAATACCCCCACGCATGTTAAATGCATGCATTTTATCACGCACACAACTGTCACTCTTAGCCATATTGCGATATGTGCATGTTCACTTGTAGGGTTAACTGCATTGCATCACAGTGGTTATCTCAGAGGCCTATTTTCAAGAAATGTAACATATCTGTAGCATACCTCACAACCTGTCAGTGCAAGAAATCTGGACAAAGACCGACAAAATGGGGAGACAAAGGCCAAAAACTAGGGAAATATTTTAAATATTACTCTTATACAGTGGATATAAAAGGTGTACACACCCCTGTTAAAATGGCAGTTTTTTGTGATATACAAAAATGAGAAAACAATAAATAATTTCAAAACTCTTTCCACCTTTAATGTGACCTATAGGTTGTATAATTCAATTGAAAAACAAACAAATCTGTTAGAGGAACAAACATGTAAAATAAAAAATGTACAATAAGGTAGATGCATAAGTGTGCATAGCCTTAAACTAATACTTTGTTGAAGCACATTTTGATCTAATTACAGCATTCAGTCTTCTTGGGTATACCCCTGCCATCAATTAAAGAGACTCTGATTAACACCAAATAATAGTCAGCTGTCCTAGTAGGATTTCCCTGACATTTACTCATTTGCCTGCTACAGCAGAAGCCATGGTTTGCAGAGAGCTTACAAAGCATCAAAGGGATCTCATTGTTGAAAGATATTAGTCAGTAGAAGGGTAAAACACATTTCCACAGCATTGCATATACAATAGAACACACTGAAGACAGTCATCAAAAATGGTAGAAAATATGGGACAACAGTGATGTTGTAAAGAACTGGAGGTCCCTCCAAATCTAATGAAAAGACAAGACAAAAACTGTTCAGGGAGTCTGCCAGGGAACCTACAGCAACCCTGTAGGATCTGCAGGAATCTCTGGCAAGTACTGGTTGTGTACCACATGTGACAACAATCTCCGGTAGTCTCCATATGTCAAGTCTATGGTGGAGGGTTGGAAGATGGAAGCCTTTTCTCACACAGAACAACATCCAGGCATGGCTAAAATGTTAAAACAACATGTCAAGTCCCCCAAACGAATGTGGGAAAATGTGTTATGGTCTAATGAGACCAAGGTTGAACTTTTGCCCACAAATCCAAAAGGTACATTTGGCACAAAAAACACTTTGCATCACCAAAAGAACACCATCCCCACAGTGAAGCACGGTGGTGGCAGTGTCCTGCTTTGGGGTTGCTGCTCATAAGCTGGAACTGTGGCTTTAGTCAAGGTGGATGGAATTATGAACAGTTCCAAATCCCAGTCACTTTTGGCCCAAAGCCTTCAGGCATCTGCTAGAAAGCTGAAGATGATGAGTACTTTCACCTGTCAACACGACAATGAGCCGAAGCATACATCCAAATCAACAAATGAATGGTTTAACAGGAAGGCAATCAAAGTTTTGGAATAGCCTAGCCAGAGCCCAGACCTAAATCCAATAGAAATTCTTGGAGTGACCTAAAGAGGGCTGTGCACAAGAGATGCCCTTGCAATCTGGCAGAGTTGGAGGGCTTACAAAGGAAGAATGGGCAAATATTTTCAAATCGAGATGTGCCATGCTGATAGACTCCTTCCAAAGAAGACTGAATACTGTCATTAAATCAAAATTTTCTGCGACAAAGTATTAGTTTATGTGTGTCCACACATAGGCAACCATCCTATTGTACATATTTCATTTTCTATATTTTACTCCTAACAGATTTGTTTTTCAATTGGATTGCACAGGCTATAGGTCACATTAAAGGTGGGAAAGGTTTTGAAATGATTTATTGTGGTCTCATTTTATATATCGCAAAAACATGGCATGTTAACAGGGGTGTGTACACTTATCATATCCATTATAAGCTTAGAAAGTTGTTAAGAGTAACCGGATTGGTTTTAACATACATTTACTTCAGGCTTTGCAGTCTGAAACTGAAATGTATGTCTTTAATTAGTGACGTTCATTCTCAGATCATCCCAGTAATGTGTCAGACAAACACAGGATGTATAAGGAACAGACCAAAAATATGAGCCAGACATCTAGACATTCTGCAAAAGTCTATGCAGTTGAGAGGTATGTTCTGTAGGAGGTGCCACTGTGCTATACAGGAGATCAGCAATAATATGTACATGGGTGCAGTGTGTGCTAGGTGAAGGCCCATCACCTACTAACACTACTCACGTATCCCAGAGGTGTATGTTAGTAGTAACATTAAGGCGAAAAGGCTGCACTGTATGATGTTGAGGGCCTGTCCAGAGTGTGTATGTTGTGGTCTGACTGTGTGTCATGCAGGTCACCATTTAGATATTGTGAGGTCTGTGTAATGCCTTTGTGCCCCCTCACCTGTATGTGTCAGTGTGTGTGTCGGTGTTTGCAAGCATATGTGTGTGTGTGTGTGTGTGTGTGTGTATGTGTGTGTGTGTGTACCAGCAAGCCATATAGTGCAGGTATTAATTTACATATGTTGTCTTCCCATCACAGGTGGACATGGGGGTCGTGGTTCCTCCCACTCAGAACCTGATGTCAGTGTCTCTGTGGACTCTGACAATGATGGTAGTCATAGTGAGGCACAGATGTGGTTGTCAGGGGCTGAATCTGTGCCATCAGTTGACATCCCACAGTCATCCACAATGTCCTCACACACATTCACAATGCCCACACATACCCTGTCCCCAGCAGGCACAGATAATGGAAAGCTGGCAGGTGGTGACATGGAACAGGCTAGTGTGGTGACTATGGTAAGTGTGAGTGTAGGCACTAGCCATAGCCAGAGTGCAGGAGAGGTCCCACAAAGGCAGATGGACAGAGGTGCTTGAAGGAGGCCTGCTGCACATCAAGTCCCTGTCACAGATGCCACAGCAGGTATTACCAGACGCATGTTTGGGCCATCATGTAGGCACAGGCATGTATTGTACACAATACTAGACAAATACTCAGGGTGTGGATGCAACTCTTCCTGGCATCTGTGATGACCTACATGACCTTGTGGATGCCACACGTCAGAAAACTGAAGTCATGAATAGATGGTGGGTTGAGATCTTGGCAATCCTTGACCATGGAATGTCTGTGCTGGAGCGTGTAGTAGGAGC
Source organism: Protopterus annectens (assembly GCF_019279795.1). Taxonomy (NCBI): domain Eukaryota; kingdom Metazoa; phylum Chordata; order Ceratodontiformes; family Protopteridae; genus Protopterus; species Protopterus annectens. The sequence continues at coordinate 763,008,790 of NC_056746.1, forward strand.
TGGGTGTCAGCCATGTGGATGTAGGTCAGCACAAAGAGCAGCTGAGAGTCTGCAGGGCCATGCACCTTCACACTCCCATAGTGGCAGTACCACCAGCACTACTGAAGGGGGGTGCTGTCCAAACTATATTAGAGAGGCCATGGGCACATGGTCCTGGCCAGTCACATCAGGGATATGGCTCCATCAGACAGCAGTCACCACTGGGGAGTAGTACTGCATCTGGCCTTGGGCCTGGTGGTGCCAGTGATACTTCTGGCAGGACCTGTTCCCATGCCTGTGGCCAGAGATGGTGAGCTGTACACACTGTCATGTACGGTCCACAGCTGTCCAACATACCCCTGTGTAGGGCAGCCACATGGTGTTACTGTGTGCATACAAACACACACATATCTGTATCACAAGCAGATCACCTCCAGACACACACAGCACCTCTGCACAGCCCATTTCTAGAACATTCTCCAAACACACACACATGATGTCAACCATATGGCCCAGCCTAAGCCTCTGGCAAACCCACACCACACCCTGTGCATATTATTATACCTGTGCCACATCCCTGTCATCCATACCATTCATACAGGGACATGCTAATATGGGTTTGATGCACAGGGTGAATATAGTACAATGTAGCTATGTAATGCTGTTTAAGGTGCTGTCTGCTTGCATTTGTTATGGGTACACATCAAAGTGTATGTACCTTATTAGCCATGTTGCATTATTGGTGTTAGAACCACTGACTGAATGTAGTCTGACATGCTGTATTCTGTTTGTGTTCCAGGTGTCTGTTTGTCTGCAGGTTATGGCCCTGCAGACATTACCAATGTGGAGTATGGCAGAGTGGAAACACATTGACCATTTCATAGCCAAGGTGCAGCTGTATATGTACATGTTTACCAGGTGTGTTCACATGCAACAGTGTGTGAAGGGCAATTAGCGGCAGACAGTGTGACCTTTCATACATACCCTTGACACAGCTAGCCAGCCTTCATACATATCACCTGGGTATTCTCTAGGACCACAAGCTTATACATACAGAGGAGGTTACTTGAGTACTGGCACTAGGTCCCTCGCAAGCTTAGCCATTACTTTAACTGTAACAGATTCAGCTTTCAGCACCTGTTTCCCCTGACATTTCTGTCCCATCCTCTCAATTGTCATGCAGTTGATGAGAGTATGCCTGGTACTGTGTGGCAGGTTTGGGGTATGTATTCTTGACACAGGTCAGCTGTGTTAGTCTAACTAGAAAATCACCAGCATGTGTGTCTGCTATCTCATATGCATGGCTAGCCTCTCGTGCTGGTAGTGCACACAGAGTCATAGTCCTGTAGATGGGGCAGCTGATGAAGAGCTGAGTATAGCCCCTACCTGCATAGTCTTATGAATGATAGCGCTAAATACATAACACAAATAGCTCAGCGGTATTGTAGTGTGGCAGTGTCTGCCACTACCATTGAAGTGGGTGACAATTGCAGGGGCTGTTAGGATTGCCGATGGTGGGTTCAGAGGCCCTTAACATGTTAGTGCCATCTGAAACACACACACACACACACACACACACACACACACATACACACACACACACACACACACACACACCTCTTCATGGGAACATGCATTGAAACATACATGCACATGGAGGTGACATTTATCAGAGTAGATGACCTACCCATCTATTAATGTACAATACACAGTGATACAATCATTGCATGCACCACAGTGGCTTGGTGTTAGAAACTGTGTAACTGCTTGTACAGTGGATGACATCTGTATGGGCTGACACTAGGTTGGCAATGGGGGAGTTCACAGGGTGGAAGAGGCACACAAAATGGTATAGCCATCACATACACACACACTAATGACAGCCACAGGGGCTGTGCATACAGAAACACATGCACAGATGCCAATAGACATATTAGTAACACTACGTATCAACTTGTATGTACTGTAGTGCTGTGTACCCATGACATGCTGTACATAGATTATATACCTGGGACATAACACGTAACTTCTTACAACAGGTAATCTTGTGAATGCCTTCATGGATGGTAGGATAACCGACCAGACATACTGAATGGTCTCATCTACTGCTCCTACAAACCTGCACAAGTGATAGAGTGACAGACTTTGTATCAGCATGATGTGTCAGTCAGGTACAGTGTCTGATGCTGGCATGTGTGTCACTACAGTAACAGTGACATATTTGGTAATGCTATCACAGGCATGCTCATTGTTAGGGGGCACAGTCCACATATGGGTTTCAAATGTGTGTATTCCATGCACATCTGTACAGATGACTGGTATGGGCTGTATAGTGTTACATGGTGCATGTGAGGCAGATGCCATTAACAGGCTCTTTAAAGTAATGTCATGGGTAGGGGGTCAACAGGCCTTAAAGTGGTATAGCCTACACACACAACACCCACAGGGGATATGCTTCACAAACACCACCAGAGTTGTCAGTATTGAGATTTGAACCCCTACCTATCTAATTATTTCCACTATAGTATTATCATATAATTGCACACACCATAGAGCTTAAAGAGCTCACAAGTGTATACAGGTACATCTAAGGTGAATGACATCAGCAGGCCTTGTAAAGTAGGCCAATGGGACATATCCTGGTTGGTACATACCTCAAAATGGTATAACTCACAACCCCAGATGATATGATTCTCATCCATGCACACACACACAGGGATGATGTGATTCTTACACACACACACACACACACACACACACACACACACACACACACACACACACACACACACACACTCACCAGACATGGGAATAGAACCTCTGCCTACCTAGTTATTTATATTATACTGTTACATAACTATTGCATGTGCCATGGAACTTATAGGGCTGGGACTGTGCAAAGGTACTTCTAAGGGTAATTACAACAGCAGGACTGCTAAAGTAGGGCACTGGGAAGTGTTGTGTGTGGGAAAGTCCTCAAAATACTTCATCCTATAAACATACACACTTACATTTGCCAGAACTGGGAATAGAACCCCTGCCTACCTAATTATTTGTACTATACTGTTACATAGTTATTGCACATTCCACAGAACCTATAGGATTGTCCAAATAATGTTCTTTGCTATGCCTTAGACTCACCAAACAGCCAAAAAATAAGTATGAAGAAAGAAAAGGTGAGACTCCGCTGGATGTTCCACTGCTTTATTAAAATACGCAAAAAGTTGTATCCAAAACTGGTAAGAAACTCCAACAAAATAAATATCCACTGACAAACGCTTTTCGGGTTAAAACCCTTCATCAGATCACATACTAAAGACAATTCCTGATATTTAAAATACATGTCAACCAATGAAAGTTAGTAAAAAGCCCGCCTTTTCTGCAAGGCTGGTTTTAAAGGTACACAGTCATTTAAGCCCGGAGTTCTATGGGCCATCAATCCCAGAATCCATTTGGATTCCATAGATTCAGTTAATAGTTTAACATCACCCCCCCCTATTGTTCATGACAACATTAACCACTGCTTTGAATTTAAAATTATGTGTGGGGTGGGTCTCATTATGCTTATATAAAGCATTATGTGCATCTTTATTCCTAATTGAAGACATATGTTGCAATATTCTTACCTTAAACATATTGTTGGTCTTGCCAACATAAAAACATATGCATTCAGTGCACTCCGCTATGTAAACTAAATTACTTGTCCTACAGGTGGCTTTTGCTTTAAAATTAAAAACATGTCCACTGACTGGATGTATAAAGGTGTAATCTTTATTTATAAATTGGCATGCTTTACAATATCCACAAGGGACACTGCCAATTTTTTCTTTTGGGATACAAGTATGGGTTACTGTTTTCTCTTTACAAAGGATATCTTTTAGATTCTTATTTCTCCTATAACCAAATTGTGGATAAGTCCCCACTATATTTCTTAATTTGTTATCACCCCTCAAAATATTCCAGTTTCTGTTGACAATATCCCTGATGTCTCCTATATTACTACTATATGTAAAGAATACCCTTGGTTCATTGAGTTTGTGTGTGGTATTGGTGGCTCTTATTTCCCCTTTATTACATTTAAGCCATGGCTTAAATCTATTATCTCTTTTTGTGTGATTGGTATCAACCACTCTATTAACCAGTTCTCCTCTATAGCCCCTTTCTAAAAAGTTGTTCTTCAAATTAACCATTTCACATTCAAACATCTTATCATCCAGATTCAATCTTGAAATTCTGCCAATCTGGCCCTGAACAATATTTGAAAACATATATCGGGGGTGCATGCTATCAAAACAGAGCATTGTATTTTTCCAGCACTCCTTCCTATATAGACTTGATGAAAAGCCAGCTTCATTTTGTGATATACATACATCTAAAAAATCGATATTTGTGGTTGAACATTTCTTAGTAAACTTCAAAAATGTAGTAGTGGAATGTAGATAGTCTAAAAAACCATCCAAAGATGTAACATCATCCTTCCACAAAAAGAAAATATCGTCCACAAAACGTGTATATAAATGTATATGTTGCATCCATTCCGGCTTGTCAAAAATCATAGTCTTTTCCCAATACCAAAGGACCATATTGGCATAAGTATTGGATAATAAGAGATAATAGATTTAAGCCATGACTTAAATGTAATAAAGGGGAAATAAGAACCACCAATACCACACACAAACTCAATGAACCAAGGGTATTCTTTACATATAGTAGTAATATAGGAGACATCAGGGATATTGTCAACAGAAACTGGAATATTTTGAGGGGTGATAACAAATTAAGAAATATAGTGGGGGCTTATCCACAATTTGGTTATAGGAGAAATAAGAATCTAAAAGATATCCTTTGTAAAGAGAAAACAGTAACCCATACTTGTATCCCAAAAGAAAAAAATTGGCAGTGTCCCTTGTGGATATTGTAAAGCATGCCAATTTATAAATAAAGATTACACCTTTATACATCCAGTCAGTGGACATGTTTTTAATTTTAAAGCAAAAGCCACCTGTAGGACAAGTAATTTAGTTTACATAGCGGAGTGCACTGAATGCATATGTTTTTATGTTGGCAAGACCAACAATATGTTTAAGGTAAGAATATTGCAACATATGTCTTCAATTAGGAATAAAGATGCACATAATGCTTTATATAAGCATATTGAGACCCACCCCACACATAATTTTAAATTCAAAGCAGTGGTTAATGTTGTCATGAACAATAGGGGGGGGGTGATGTTAAACTATTAACTGAATCTATGGAATCCAAATGGATTCTGGAATTGATGGCCCATAGAACTCCGGGCTTAAATGACTGTGTACCTTTAAAACCAGCCTTGCAGAAAAGGCGGGCTTTTTACTAACTTTCATTGGTTGACATGTATTTTAAATATCAGGAATTGTCTTTAGTATGTGATCTGATGAAGGGTTTTAACCCGAAAGCGCTTGTCAGTGGATATTTATTTTGTTGGAGTTTCTTACCAGTTTTGGATACAACTTTTTGCGTATTTTAATAAAGCAGTGGAACATCCAGCGGAGTCTCACCTTTTCTTTCTTCAAACCTATAGGATTGCTGATGTGAAAAGGTGCTTCTAAGGGGAATGACATCAACAGGACTGCTAAAGTAGAGTACTGGGAAGTGTTGTGGGTGAGAAAGCCCTCAAAATACTTCATCATATAAACATACATACTTACACACACTTGTACACACACTCATTTGCTAGAACTGGGAGCAGAACCCCTACCTATCTAGTTATTTGTACTATACTGTTACATAGTTATTGCACATGCCGTTGAGCTTTATGGCTGGGGCTCTGCAAAGGTACTTCTAAGGGGAATGACATCAGCAGGACTGCTAAAGTAGGACACTGAGAAATGTTATGGGTGGGAAAGTCCTCAACATACTTCATCCTATAAACATGCACACACTTACACACACACACACACACACACACACACACACACACACACACACACACTTGCCAGAACTGGGAATGGAACCCCTTCTAGTTATTTGTACAATACTGTTACATAGTGTTTGCACATGCCATGGAGCTTATAGAGCTGGGGCTGTGCAAATGTGCTTCCAAGATGAATGACATCAGCAGGACTGCTAAAGTGGGGCAGTGGGAAGTGTACTGTGTGGGAATGGCCTAAAACTGTGTCACCTACAAATAAACACACACACACTTACTTACATTTGCCAAGACTGAGATTAGAACCCCTACCTATCTAGTTATTTGTACTATAGTGTTACATAGTTATCACATGTGCTACAGAGCTTATAAGAATGACAGGCATCTAATGGCACTTCTAATGTGAATGACAGCAGCAGATCTTGTGAAGTAGGGCAATGTAAAGTGTGCTGAGTGGGAACAGCCTCCTAATACTTAAACCTACAACACACACACACACACACACACACACACACACACACACACACACACACACACACACACACACACACACAAAGGCGGGTCTGGTACATGCAACTGTTTGCAACCGGTATGCCACTGTCCACAGCAAAACATCACTCTATGCCATTCAGGGTATCTGTGTGTATGACTCACTCTCTGTGTGTCCCCCTGTGTGTGCGTCTCTCTCTCTTCACCACTGTTTGTCTCTCTCTTCCCCACATCTATGTGTGTGTATGCTTGACATATTATCTGTTGCCCATATATATGTCTGTGTATCACACTCAGATGTAGATATATCACATATGGGACACCTACAACTAGCTGAGGGTAATCCTGACTGATGTGTGTGTGTGTGTGTGTGTGTGTGTGTGTGTGTGTGTGTGTGTGTGTGTGTGTGTGTGTGTGTGTGTAGGGACAGTTAGGGTGTACATAGCTGTCTGTATGCAAAGACATATATGCACAATACAATTATATAGTGCAATGTGGGTTCCAAAATGGCCTGTGATTCTCTAAGTGTAGGAGCATGTCCAGTATGACCTTCTATAGTGAGACTGGGACTCCATTCCAGAAATAGTTGTACTCCAGTCCAGGGTTTTGTGTGCTACAGCCATATCTCTCAAAAGTAAACAGGACTTTCCTAGAGGTACTGGGATTGTTTTAGCAGACATTTTCTGACATATCTGAAGTCTGACACTGCAATGTATTGTGTCATTACCTAGTGACATATATCCTCAGATCATCCCAGTGTTTTACCAGAGGAATACAAGATGTATGATGCACAGACCAATATTATGAGCCTGACTATATACATTATTTCCCAAAAAAGCCAATTGAGAGGTGTGGCTACAGCTGGTTGTCTGATGAAACTGTGTAAACAGTCCAGCAACTTGATGGTATACTGGCTGGGATCTACTGCTTGTGTGGTATTCTTCTTACCTGCAAAGTCATATCCTGGTGCGGCCATACCTCTCAACTGTACATTTTTTGGCAGAGTTTCCAGGTGTTTGTTCCATGTAGTCTACATAAACTTGTGTTTTATAGCAAGTTAGTTGCATATAACTGAAGACTGATGCTACAAAATAATGACAGACATTAGTGTTTCAGACTTCATAACATTCAGAAAATTCCTGCTAATGCAAAACCCATTATTCTACCAACTTTCTCAGTATGTAAGGACAAATATTTACAACACGTATTTATCATTGTACCTTTGTCTCACTTTTATTTATGACTTTGTCCAGATGTCTTGCTATCAGAGGTTGCAAGGTATGGGTGTCAGTACAGAGTGCATTCTACTGTGCAGAAATGTCCATTATATGTGTAGTATATTCCACATAGCACTAAGACTTCCAGGTATGTCAGTAGCAGAGCAGTACAGAGTAATGTGGTGAACCACTGACAGACAGTTGTGCATAGGTTGATAGGTTGCTATGACATTAGTAGGGTATTGACCTTGAAGCCCTTATAACCCATGCAGATGAGAGTGTAGCCCATGTTACAACATGTCAGCACACAGAGCCCTTGTACAGCAGGGACACAGGTGGGATCACAGGACTGTATTTTGTGTTTCCCGTGCACTTCTACAGGGAGTACATCACTATGGGTATTGAGGCACTTGGCTTGCTGTTGACAGGGAGTGTATTCCACAGATGGTGGGTGTGTGGTACATGTATCTGTCACACCAACAAGCCATACTGATATAACAGCCCAGGTTGATGCTGCACCTACAGGGTCTGGATTGCTTTGTATGCCAGACAGGGGTCACCTCAGCAGAGTCTGTATGGAACAGGGTAGAGGGACAGTGCCGTTAGCCTATCTGTGTAGGGGTAGGTGTTTGGGGTTTGGGGTAATGCCTTAGTGTTTGCAAGACCCCAGTGTGTGGAGTCTACATGACCTGTGGTGTGTAGGTTTGTGGAGTTCTCATGTGATTGTGCCTCTGTAGTGTCCATTGTTTGGGTTTTGTTTTGTTGCGAACCTATACTTACATGGGTGCGTGTTGTGTATTTGCAGGCGTTGTTTACTGACTCCTTACTCTGGAAGGCACCTATGTTACTGCACAATCTGTTCTGGTGTGCACATTCTCCATTTGTCTGGCCAGTGGTTCCCCTTCCCCTTATGTGTGTTTCTTTGTCCTTCTGTAGTCCAGTCACAGGCTTTGGCCATAGTGGCTGCTATGTATTTGTAATTATGATGTGGGTGGGGTACATGCCGTTATATCATACGCAAGGTTGTGGACTTTAAACCTCTGAATGTACCTATTTAGCAGGTTGTCCATCATTGCACCACTCCATTTGCTGTGGTCCTTAGTTTGTGCTGCTATATTTTATTGTGAGTCTACATGTGGGCATAGCTGTCTTACCATCACAGACTGATATCTGGACAGGCCCAAATATGACAATCAGACAAAGGCCCACACATGAGGAGAGGGTGTTAATCATGTTCTGCCAAACATAGACAGTTGGGAGACCAGTTTGGTAATTGCTTGTTTGCTCTTATGGGTATGATGTCTGCTGCCCACTGTCTACCATTGCTGTTTTGACATGACCCTTTCTTGTTTTGCAAATAGCTGGCAGGCAAATGCAATGTTAGGACAAGCAGAACAGATGTACAAGGCATACCTGTGCTCCTTCTGTGACAACTTGTATCATTCCAGGGTTATGGCTGTTGGCCAGTGACATGTTGTCAGTGCTGACACAGAAATATGGCAACCTTTTATACACTGACAGTACAACAACCTTCAAGTACCTGCTGTCCTGCTAGGCACCATACCTCTCAACCTCTGAGAGCTAGACATCTGGACAAATACATAAGTAATTGGGGGACAGAGGCCTAAATATAGTGGACCCTTTTTAAGTATTGGCCTTACAAACCTAGAAAGGTGATTCAATAACAGGTTTTGCATTAGCATGTGTGTTTCTATAGGGTATGAATTCTGACACTACAATCTGTCATTATTTCCTGACCATAGTCTTATGTGATTTGCAAATGAATTGCCAGGCAACCACTATTTCATGATATACAGACCACAAATATGATGCAAACCTCTGGACATTCTGCAATAGGTCTGTACAGTTGAGAGGTGTGGTAGGCACTGGGTAGGTTACTCCATGCTGTGTACTGTCCATATTTGTGGCCTCCTGTCCATCAGCTGTACAGCTTTCCTGCATTAACAGATGTTGACATCTGGACACTTTGTACTACTGTAGGTGTAGCTGACATGCAGAATAGTTGGCACTGCAGTTCTCAGAACATGGCCCTGTCAACCACAGTACTGTACCTAGGCCACTATGACACAACAGCCGGGAGTAAGTGCTGGCCACATCCTGACAGTATTAACCACACATATACATAGCTCATTGACCACTGCATATTGTGGGCATGCAACAAGTTATCATGTTGATTGGAACAGCCCTGACAATATGTGCTCTGCTGCTATTTCCCTACAAACATACATGTTACTGCATTTCTATGGGAATATGGGTGTGGGGGGGCACACCTGTCAACTGTACACATTTGCACAGACTGTGCTGATATTTGCTTTACATTTTGGTTCCATTTAGCATAGTAGTGTGCCCTGTCTTGGAAACTAGTGGCATATCACTTAAGACCACATTTTAGATTGTAATGGCATACATTTCAGTTTCAGACTTCTTACCCTTCAGGGCTTTACTGCAACTGCATGACCTGCCGTGCTATCACTGTGTTAGTCTATAGGGGGTATTCCAGCATTGTCACCATTTGTGGGCCTTTGCCAGACATTTCTTTATGGTTTTCTATGGCTGACTTGTTGGGTGAGACTGACGGGTGAGTATGGAACCCCCACACTGACATCCATGCCTGTGACCTATGACCCCCCAGTTAGTTGCCCCTCCACATATACTGCAGTGGGATTTGTCACCTTGGGTACTACTGCATAGTGTGGGAAGCCAGTATTGAGCAAACATTTCCTTGTGTCCCATATAGCTGTAACTTGTCTGCTGCTATCCCAGTAGGCCACCCCATTCCCTTACATTCCTGCAGAGATACCATGGATATGCTTCCAGAACATACTACTCCATTCATTTATACTGGGCATGCCTCCATCTGCCTACAGGAGCTGGCTCAGGGGGTTCCTCCTCTGAGTCCCTCTGTGCCTATGGGTACCTTGGCAATTGTGGATAGGCTGTGTGACCCTTCCCCCTGCTGTTCCTGCTGCAGCTGTTTCCACAGGATAATATTGTGTAGCATGGCACATACTATGGACATGGTGCACATGTGGCTGGAGAGTACTGCAGGGCTCCACCAGCTAGGTCAAGGCAGTGGAACCATGACTTGAGCATCCCAAACATATCCTCTATAATGATCCTGGTTTGTGCATGTGCCTCATTATGGTGTTCTTGAGTGGGTGTGCATGCATTTTTGATGGGTGTCATCATCCATGGCTCCAGTGCATAGCCAGCATCCCCCACCAGATGGCCACATGGGATGTCTCCCATGGCAAATCCCTGGTACAGCTGTAAGGAATGCCAGATGTGGGGGTCATGATAGCTTCCAGGGCTGCCAGCACACACAATAATGATAATGCCCTGGGCATTGTACATGACCTGGCAGTTGATGAAGTGAAAGCCCTTGCAGTTTACGTAGACCCTACCCTGTTCACCAAGTGGTTCTTTGATGTGGATATGCGTGCAGTCTATGGCACCCAGTTCCTCTGGGTAGTCTGCTAAATGATGGAAGAGACGCATATTGGTGGTACTCTCCTCACAGGTACTGGGGAAGTAAATGTGCTCACAGACATGTGGTAGCATGGCATCCAGGAATGGGTGGAGTACCCTAGATGCAGATGCCTGTGAGACCCTCATGCTGTCCCCAGCAGGTCTTTGGAAAGTGCCTGCAGCTAGTATTCTTAAAGCTACACATACCTTGGTATCCACTGGGATTGGTTCCCCTCTGTTGGGTCTGGGTCTGAAGTCAGGCCAGCACAGCTCAATGAGTTGCTGATGTATGCCCCTGTTCACCCTGTAGTGCTCTAGTATCGCCAAATCATGTAACCACTGGTAGGTTACCCTGGGTCTGAACACTCTTCTCCTCCTCCTCAGTCTGGGGCGGTTGTCAGCATTATCCTCCTCACCCTAAGCCTCTAGCACATACTGATGTATCAAAGTGACAGCAGTCCCTAACATTTTGTTGGTTAAAATTTCACCAAGTGTGTACACCAGTGATGCAGAATTTGTGGGAAAAAATGGACTGAAAGTGTTTGCACAGTTTACACTGTTGTGCTGCAGATGCTGCCTGTATAATTGGCTGACTATGATGCATTTCACCTGCCAGCTATATTCTTTGCACTTGATTGCTTTTAGTCTGCTATTTCCCATTTTTTTCCCTTCCCATTTCTGCCCCTTTTAAGCCCCGTGGCATGCAAACCCAATGCCCAAATGTAAATAGTTCTACTATTTCTAGGGGGGGGGGTTTGTTTAAGACCCAGTGTGGGCCACAAGAACCCATTTAGCTAAAGTAAACACTTTTAAGCAGAAATGGCCCTGCCCTGGATGTGAACATGCTCCCCATTTCATGGAATAAGTAAATGCAGCTTCAAACACACCCCCTTGCTTAGTTGTGCTTAGTTAAGCTCAAACAGAAGCCATGGCACTCCAATGTGCTTACACCAATCATGACACACACCCATTTTGTGTCAGCTGCTTCTCCTGCTTTCACCACTGCCTTATACCTCCTACGCAGTTAGGTGCATCCAGACAATGGTCTCCCATTTTGGTATTCAGTAAAATTTGCTCATTTGTTTACCCCACTGCCTTCGTCCCTTGTTACACCACTACACCAGAGCCTTTCTCCTCAGCAACCAGTGTTAACTGTTGTTGTTTTGATTCTGCATGCAGTACACTATAATAGCAAAATGCAGATATCACTTAAAATTGTCTTTTCACAATTTTTTTTTTATTTTCTGCACAATCTCATTTGTGCGCCACTGCACTATGCTTAGATGGCCAAAATTGGCCAAAAAAATAATAAACTTTGTTTTTTATACTTTTGCAACTCTTTTCCATGCCAATGGGCAAATGTTTGTCCATTGGCATGCCTAATGAACATAATACATGATTTACTTTGAGCTGTCATGCCTCTTCTGATTTTTGCAGAATTGTACATGGCCAGTAACTGAACACATTTCTGCAATGGACACTGTTCTGGCATGGAAGCCTACCTGCTTGCTGAATCGCTAATTCACCTCACTTGCATGATTTCCACCAGCAAATGAGGTAATTAACATTATTCAGTGGTGTCCTTGCCAGAATATTGCTGGCAGACTCGTCCATGCCCCCAGCCTTATTTACTGAATTGCTCGGCGGCCATATTCCATGCAGAAGCTGCTGCACTATTTTGGCACGCAGAAAATGCTTTATTGAATCCCGGGGTCTATTTGTTAAAAAATAGAAAGTGTGAGTCAGAGTCAAAACTGACATGGAAGAGCCCATATTTATAAATACAATAATGGAAGTAGTTGTAGAAACTTGGAAGTAGTTGTACAAACTGAGGAGAGATGGGTGAATTTCATACTGAAGAAAAATGAAAAAGGAAATGTTAACAGACCCCCAGATTTACTAATCTTCTGTGTAAGACTAGATTAGTCTTGCACAGAAGTGCCAGTGTAAGATTATGATGGCAGCATGCCATGCATATTAATGAGGGTGCGCTGCCTCAACTCTAAAGCTTACACAGATCATGGACGAGTTTAGGGGGCGTGTTGAACTGCCAAGCAGTCCAAATATCCACACCCCTGCAATGAAGAAATGCTGCAACTTCACATTTAAATGAGCGAGTCAGCTCATATGTGTACAGTGTAACACTACACCCCCCATATGTTCAACTAACAGAATAAAAAATAAAAATATATTTTTTTAAATCTTCCAGTATAGCTGGGCGTAGTTGCGCAGGTTTGTCTGGGTTTGCCAATTGCTTAGCTGCAGTTACAGCAGCTTAGACACCAGAAGAGGATAACAAGAAAAATATATGCAAATTAAGCAGCGTAGTGGTTAGAGCTTTCACACAAAGAGGAGGCATTCCCGGTTCGAGTCTCACTACTGCATGTTCCATTTACTGTAGGAAATCTGTATACAAAAACATTTCCTAACATTTTTTATGTATAAGTTTTGTAAAAAGCATTGAAATGTTAAATTTAGTAGTGCATGAATTATATATATATATATGAAGGTGAAATGTTTATACATTCTGAGGCATGAGTACCTTATTTTAAGCAATATAAAGCACTGCTAACCACATGTTTCCAGTATTGAGCATATTTAAATACATTTGCACGTAGCTGCACAATGCTAAGGAGGAGTAACACAGGTTCACCGCACGTTACTGCTGATTACCTTCGCGCAACTCCGCCCTAACCAGCGCAACATCAGGCAAAGTCGGGCAAAGTCATGCAGTCAGGTAAACACAGTCACACCTGCTTTACTGTTCCTTAACCAGTCAGTTCTGCCCAGCAGGAAAATATAAAGCAGTGACAGGGCTCGAACTCAGGATACTGTGCACTATAGTCAAAGCACTTAACCACTAAGCCATGATAGCATTTCACAAACATGCACTTTTAACAGAGACATATCTATCAAAGGGATTTTAAACATTGCCAACATCAGCTAAGCAGGTGTGCCCACAGCTGAGCTTTTTCAAAACTGGCCAATCACAAATAAGTGCGGGAAATGAGGCATATTTAATCTCCACAGGTTATAACTGGTTGTAGCTTCCTTTTGCAGTCAGCATGGCTGGTGTAGGTGGGGGCACTCGATTTAGAGCACAACGCCGGGGCATCCAGGAGTCCAAAGTTATGGTTTGGCTCCTCATCCGCAAACATGAGCAAAGACTCCTGCAGGGCCAGTTCCAGGGTACTCAACATAAACTGGAGGCCTGGAACAGTCTTGCCCATAATCTCACCAGTGCCACTGGTGTTCCTCGGACTGGTGAGCAGGTCAGACACCATTATTCTGACCTGAAGCTGCATAGGGGGGATGAACTGGACCGGTGGATCCAGGAATCTCGTAGGATGCCTAATGCTCCAGTACTGAGTAAGTAGCCATTGTATTAAGTAGTTAAGAATTGCCATGCTTGTCTATACTATGGATAGGTATGTCTCAATATCACTGCATTTACTTCACAGCTGCAGGTGACTGGGCTATGAATCTGCAAGCCCATGACATAGGCTGCAAAGGCTGCATCAAGAGGCAGGTTAGTAATTATTATGCATGTACTGTTATATAAAATAAATGAGAGAGCCTTCAAAAAGTGTTTAACCCAATAAATAAAGGTGTAATAATCCTTTAATAAATGTATAAATCCTGGAGTGCGTCTGTGTCATTTTCTTTGATATGTTGTTGCACTGTTGCATTCTATAAATAGTAGTGTTATATTAAGCAGTGTCAACCCAAACTTGGGTTGGCCCATATAACGTGGATGAAGGGAGTGCCAGTAGCTTTTATGCATATTTACAGCCCTCAACTGTTGGTTCATGCCTAGCATGTACAGGTTAATCTGGCACATGAGTAGCTTGGTATTGTGTTCACCAGAAATGTCAGTGTGCTGCCAGAAAGCTGCCAGGAGCTGTTAACATATAACTGATACTTTCACCTGAACATATCTCGATAATTATATGAAAGTAGGGCTGTCAGTGTACCATCTTAGCAGTAGTGTGTGTGAGCAATTCTCAAAATATGTTGCAGTAACATCTGCATCATGGACAGTTTGTATGTAAGATACAGCTCATGTATATAATGATCTAACAAAATCCAATTGCACAATATAAGGACATTGGGTAGTGTAATAATACATGTAATGGACATATAACTGCAGTTAATAGGAATGTAGTGTAAACTAGAAGGATATATAAGTTGTTAACTGAGCTATCTTTTTCCACTCTACTGTATGTGCATAAAAAATGCAATTCCACCCCTCAATCGGTATGTCTAATCTCAAAACATTTGTTGGGACATATGTCCTATTGGAAAGAAAGTATGGTACTCCACGACAAAAACATACACATCTCCATGACACACCTATCATTCTGTAACAATGCTGCCAGTGTACCATCAGGCAGTAAAGATACACAACATGTGATGTGTAGGTCTGACAAATGCCAGCATACAGAACCAGTAGTGGTCCACAATAACTGCCATGGCAGAACATTACTGCAATACAAAACACATGTTAAGGTATATAGTCGCCCTGTGCATCAGACACAAATATGCAGGTCCCCACATTGTTAGCATGGATGGCAGGGATGTGGCACAAATATTATCGCATGCCCAGGGTGTGGTGTGGGGTTGCCAGGGGCCTAGGCTGTGCCAAACAATTGACAGCATGTGTGTGAATCAGAAATGTGTGCTGGTGACATGGGCCATGGAAAAGTGCTGTGTGTGTGTCTGTATGTGACCTGCATGTGACAGTGGTATTGGAGTCTGTGCATGTAAACAGTCAAGCTCAGTGCTAGGCCTACATGTGTGTATGGTAGACAACTTTGGGCCATAAATGGTAGAGTGGACACTTCACTGTTTCCCGTCACAAACATAGGGAATGGCTTCTCCATGAGTAACACGGGTAGAACCATGCCCATGGTCAGATGCGGTGCTAGTACCTAACATTGACTGCTGTCTGCTGGGACTGCAGCCCCCATGGGATCACCCAGGACTACATACCCTTGGTCTGCCATGTTGAGGTGTGGACAGCACACCTCCCTCTGTAGCCCTGGAGGTACTGCCACTATGGGAACGTAAGTGTGCATGGCCACGTGAACTCCCAGCAGATGATGTTGCTGGCCTACGTCCAAGTGTTTGATGCTCAACCCCCAACCACATGTTCCAGCACAGACAATGTGCACTCAAAGACAGCTACTGCCTGAGCCCACTGTCTGTCCTCTATGTCACGCAAATATTCCATGGCATCACCAATGTGGTGGAGGCAGTCAAGGATGTCAGACTGTGCTGCATCCATAACCCAAAGCATCCATCTGGTTTGCATTCAGCTTATGCCTGCGCCTTCATGACAGCCCGAAACATGCAGCGAGTGACGCACTATGTGACACCTGCAACAGGAAGTGGATGAGCAGCATTCTACCTCAGAGCACCCCTGTCAATCTGCCTGTGTGTGATCTCATGAGCTCTCTGGGTTGCCAACTGGCTCACTGACAGAACCTACACTGTGAAAGTAGCAGACTCCAAATCCGACTTCAGACCAGTTAGAAGTGGAGTACCACAGGGTTCAGTCCTGGGTCTTCTCCTGTTTGGTATCTACTTCTCTGAAGTACAGGCTAACACAGAAGGTCTTTGGCTAATGAAGTTTGCAGATGACTGCAAACTAGGAGCCATAATCAAAACTCCTAACGATGTGGACATCCTACAAAAGGGCCTCACTGAGACAGATGCCTGGTGTCAAAGCCATGGCCTCAAGCTCAATGCCAAAAAGTGCATTGTCATCCCCTTTGGTAAAAACTCTATACCCATGAACTACAACATAGGTGGTAGTATACTTAAATCTGGTGGACTTCTTTGAAAGGGTCACCAAAGCAAAGGTTGAGGGCAAGACTGTGCAGGACGATTGTAGGGAAGGACCATAGCTTTCCATTTCTTGTACAGCAATAGCTGTGCAGTTTGACAGATTTTGTGTATGAATGTGGCAACACATCTTGTGACATAGGGATTTATACCTAGTTTAGTGAGTTTATCTATAATTTCAGAGTGGGGGATGGTGTTGAAAGCCTTGGCAAGATCTAGATAGGCTGTGTGAGCCACCTTACCCTTGTCTACGGCTTTGGTGACTGCTTCAAAGAAGTCTATCAGGTTTAAGAGACATGATCTGCCTTTTACAAACCCGAACTGAGTAGGGTCCAGAGTTTGAAGATTATCAATGTCTTTGTTTATAAGTTCCATGATGATATGTTCCATGGCCTTGCAGGCCAGGCTCGTCAGGCTAATAAGGTGGTAGTTCCTGGGGTGCGTGGTGGCTCCCCCCTTGTGGAGTGGGATAACCGTCGTTGTGCACCATTCAGCAGGCACAAAGCCTGAGGTGAGGCTATGATTGAACATGGTACTTAGGTGGGGTGCCAGTTCATTCTGTAGTTCATGTAGAATGCAGCCTGGGATGTTGTCTGGTCCCATGGATGTTGTGTTTTTGGCTTTGGAGAGTGTGTTTTTTTTATCTGTGCAGCCATGATTACAGGAACTTTATATTCTTCCGATATAGAGATGGGCTCTTTAGGTGGTGAGAGGAGGGTAAACTTAGCACTGAACCTATCTGCTAGGATGTTGGCAATATCAGTTGGGTTTGTATATTTAGTGTCATTGTGCTGTAACTCAGAGCAGATCTGAGTGTTGCCATTGAGATTCTTGACATAGCTATAGAATGCTTTGTGGTTGTCTTTAGAATCAGTGGCGATTTTATTTTCGTAACTAGCTTTGGAGGATTTTATCAGGGATCGCAGCTTCTTACTGAGGCTGACTAGGGAGCTCCTCCACTCATGTGACTTTATTCTCTTTTGCAACAGTTTCTTCCTTCTGTTGTACAGTTTGTTTATGGCAGGGGACCACCAGATTGGCTTCCTTTCTTTGGAGGATAGTGGCTTGGTTCTGTTTGGGATAGCATGATCCATGCACTCATGTAAGTGCTTATAAAGTGCAATTGTGTAGGATGGAGTAGTCGTAACTGTATTGTCCATCTGCATGGGTGTCATGAAGTTCACCACTTCTGTCTTAAGAAGCATGAAGTTGGCTTTGGAGAATTGTTTTACCATGGTTTCCTTAATGGGGGGTGGGGGCAGGATGTGGATATCTAGGGTAATTAGCTTATGGTCGGATCGGACCAATGAGGTGTTGACTTCAGGTGTGGGACACCGGTTACTCATGTTGGTAATGACTAGATCTAGGATATTGTTGCCCCTGGTGGGGTTGTGGATAAGTTGAACCAGGGCATTGGAGTTTATGAATTCCAGAAAGCATTGAGCGAAGGAGTTGGTACATGAGTAGTTTTCCCAGTTAATGGTGGGGTAGTTAAAATCGCCCATTATTAGGGTGTTTGGTTGAACCCTAACATTTTCCAGTACATCAAGAAAAGAGGAGTGGGAATCCTGGGGCATGGTGGGTGATCTGTAGCAAGCTACAATTTGGATTGCAGTTTTGCCCAGAGTTAGTTGCACTTGGATAACCTCGACTGCATTATGCTGAGCAACTAGCCCGGAGGTGTGGATATCCTTAATGAATATGGACACACCTCCGCCTTTGGTGTTCCGGTCCAGGTTACATGGCTGAAATGTGTGGTATGAGTTATAGCCTGGTAGTGCAGGGGTGCTCTCTGGAGCCTTGAACCAGGTTTCAGTCACTGCACAGATATCGATGTTCTCTATTTTAAGGAGTGCCTCGAGTGAGTGAATTTTGAGATTTAGACTTCTAGCATTGGGTAGCATCACCCTCAGTTTTTGCTTGCCTGTTCCTGTTATGGTGCTGAATTTGTCATTTGAACCTTGCCTGAAAAAGGCACTATAGGGGCAGCAAGAATCTGAGCCAATATCTGGAATCCCAGGGGGTGACAGGTGCAGGCCATCTCTGACAAAGCATCGTGGTCTGTCGACCATGTCATCCCAGGTAGACAGATACTGGATCTCTTTAGAATGGCACCAGAAGCTTAGCCAATTGTTGAAGTTAATAATTTGTTCTTGTACTGCAGCATCATTCTGGGTGATGGCAGAATGTTACTCAGGGCTAGGGTCATACCTGTCTGGGCTACAAGATCAGAGAGCTCTTCCATGTCTCTTTTCATGTATTCATCTCAGGTCGTTCACACCAACATGGACAATGACAGAGTCATATTGTACTTGTTGTGGAGTGACCTGAGTGCGTGGGTTATGTGGCGGATCCTGGCACCTGACAGGCAGCTGACAGTAACCTTCTCCTTGTTTAGCCTGGTGAGTGGGACATCAGTGTGCCTGACTATAGAGTCACCTATGACTAGTGTGTTGGGTGGTAGGAGGAGACGGTTGTCTCTGTGCATGAGGCAATTTCTACATTGCCCCAAGATGCCCAGATTCATCAGATAAACAGGAGAGAACACTGGGAGCTGACCCTTGGATATGCCTGAATAAAAAAACTATTTTCCTCTAGATAAGTGAGGAAAGTGAGTACAAGAGCTGTTTTTCTCTAAGCAAGTGAGGAAAGTAAGTACCAAAAACAGTTTTCCTCTAGGTAATGAGGAAGGTTGAGTGCTGTAGTAATTAGTAGGTTATTTAGTGCTTACAAGTTCTGAACAGGTGCTGATCACGAATAAGCAAATTCAAGTGCTAAAAACTAAGAATCTGTATCTGTACTAAACTAGTTACAGGAAAGGGGGGAAACAAGTGCAAATGTGGGCTTTTAAATCAGAAAGTTGAGAGAGATGGAAAAACTGCCCAAATGGCCAGTAACTACAATTTCTGGGCCAGAACCACTCCTTATGTGGTAGATAGGTTACCTAGTACTTACCACTCCCACTGTTAGCTAGAAGGCTTCCCTCCAACACAGAAAGCTTGTGGGGCTCAGAAGCTTACATACAGTCCTGGATACAGCAAATCTGAATCTGGACTACACTAGTTAAGGTTAAGGTATATATATATATATATATATATATATATATATATATATATATATATATATATATATATATATACAGAAAAGCAGCTAAAACAGTAGTAAAAACAATTCAAATGCAGTGCAAGCTAGCACACTTGAATATATAGCAATGTTAGTCCAAACAGTTTAAAAAATGCAATTAAATTAAAAATGACTAAAAACAAGTGCAGAAGGAGTCTATTAGGTAGAATCAGGTAAAGAGATGGGACTGGGGGGAGTGTCCCAGATCAAATCTACAGTGGGGGCGGGCAATTGCAAAATCCTCCAAATTTAAATAACAACACAGGTATAGGGACCTTCAGCAGAGATCTGAAAAACTATACAGTGAAGCAAAAATAACAGTGCACAACTCTGAAGTCAGCCGGCAATGATATAAAATTAGTCAAACAACAATTACCAGTACACAAGTCTGAAGAGCCAGAAAAATATACTCAGCTCTATATATCTCCAGATAGTTTGAAGAGCACTCTGTCAGGACACAGGAAGGCTCCAGCAATGATATGCAGACTTTTACTAAGAGGCTCTAATTTTATGCAAGTAATCCTTGAGATAGTCAGATAAAACACAGGATGTAAAACCAGTTATACCAACTTAAGACAAAGAGAAATAGGAGGACGGGGGGAAACACCTTCAGCAGAGATTTGAAAAACTATACAGTGAAGAAAAATTACAGTGCACAGCTCTGAAGTCAGCCAGCAATGATATAAAATTAGTCAAGCAACAATTACCAGTACACAACTCTGAAGTGCCAGAAAAATATACTCAGCTCTGTATATATCCAGATAGTTTGAAGAGCACTCTGTCAGGACACAGGAAGGTTCCAGCAATCATATGCAGACTTTTACTGAGAGGGTCTAATTTTATGCAAGCAATCCTTTAGATAGTCAGATAACACACAGGATGTAAAACCAGTTATATCAACTTAAGACACAGAGAAATAGGGGGAGGGGGAAAAGCACCTTCAGCAGAGATCTGAAAAACTATACAGTGAAGCAAAAATAACAGTGCACAACTCTGAAGTCAGCCAGAAATATTACATTGTTAGTGTGTTGAAATATCTGTGCAGTCAACAACCAGTATCCAATTATGGGTTATAACTTGCTGTTTACAACTAGTACACTGTTATACCTAACTGCAGTACCATACCTCACAGCCTGAATGCTTGTAGCTGACATGCAATGGTGAAAACAAGACAATCCTGCTGTACACAATTTACCTTGGTGCTATTGCTATTGCTCCATGTGTTGTTGCAAACCAGTTGTCATAACTATTTTCTTACAAACTGTTAAAAACACAAAAAACGAAGTACAACGAGCAAACACCAAAACTACTCAAAACGATTTATTGTTAGCGCCTTCGGAGAGACAAATATCTTTCCTTCTTCAGACAAACAAAACAACTCTGAACCTACACTTATAGCACAACAGACTTTATTAGACATACCCTTAAGTGGGTACTGATAGTATTTCATGTTTTTAATGCAGAACAGTTGTAATAATTGATTTATTGCAAAACAGCCCTATTATACAACAGACTTTATTAGACATACCTTCATCCGGGTACTAATAGTATTTCACATTTTTATTGCAGAACAGTTGTAATAATTGATTTATTGCAAAACAGTCCTACTTCCACAAGCATTGTACAACAGACTTTATTCATAGGTTCATAGGTGTGTACTAGGCTAATGGCCCTGGAGCCTTTACAAGCCTAGCCCATAGTATTACCCTGGCATCGCGCCACCCGACCTTAGTTCCCAGTGCATCTGTCGAGTAGAGCCACTGGATTGATCCCCGGGGTGAATTTTCTATTTCCCATCCACTCATCAAGATTTCTCTTGAAGTGGGCCAGTAAGGTGCTTTGCTTGACATGTATCGGAAGTCTATTCCATAGCATGGGCAGTCTTTGGGTTATGAACCTGTCCCTCCAGCATGTTCTGTTGATTGACACACACTTCAACACACACTTCACACAAACCATACTATCACTAGCTAAACAACACAACCTCCCTCCCCTCCAACCCACACCTTCAACTAGTAATCTCCCCACTGCCTTTTCTTTTTCTCCTCTACCTACCTCCAACATAAAAAAACTCTTAAGCCCTCCAAATTAGCAGCAGACAACCTCCCAAGTGAATACCTACAAATCTCAGCTGATGCTCTGACCTACCCAGTATCCATCTTGATTAACCGATCTCTGTCAGAAAGTTACATTCCCACACTATGGAAAGTATCACATATAATTCCCCTCCACAAAGGTGGCCCCTCCACAGAACTACCCATTTACCACCCCATAGCTATTCTCTCTCCACTCTCCAAAATACTACAGAGATGCATTCACTCTCAGGTCTCAGACTACCTCCTTACAAACAATCTCCTTTCCAATACTCATCATGGTTTCCGACCAAACCATAGCACCACCACTGCCTTGCTCTCCTTTACTAACACTATCCTTCAGCATAAAAACAGTGGCTATCTCTCCTCTGCTACTTTCCTAGACCTATCTAAAGCATTTGACATGGTTCCACACAAACAACTTATCTCTGTCCTCAATAACCTATCCTTCTCACAATCAGTCACCAACTGGTTTCAGAGTTATCTGTCTGACTGCCAACAATCTGTTGTATGACAGAATGACATATCTCCCCAATTACCTGAATCTATAGGGGTTCCCCAAGGATCGATCCTTGGACCCCTACTTTTCTCTATTTTCACCAATAATCTAGCCTCTGCCACCAAACATGGCACACTCATACAATATGCAGATGACTCAACCATCATCTGCTCAGCCCAGTCCCTACCCAAACTGCAAAGAGTCACACAGGAAGCCTTTTTCTCTGTTGAAACTTGGTTATCCGATGCCCAATTAATACTCAGCCCAAACAAAACTAAACTACTCATCTTCCAACCCACCAAGCATACTCAAAACAACTCTCACTTTAACATCACAGCAAAAGACAACACCACTATACACCCAACAGAACACACCAAATTGCTAGGAGTGGAAATAGACAATAAACTAAAATTTGACATTCACATATCCATGATCATAAAAAAGTCCACAAAAAACTAGGATCATTATACAGAAACAAGCAACTTCTCACCAAAGCAGCAAAGATTTCTGTAGCAAATTCCCACCTTATCTCCACCCTAATTTATGCTTTTCCAATATATACCAACCTAAGGCAATGCGATCTAAGCAAGCTAGAGACCTGCTACAACAAAATCGCAAAATTCGTCACAGGGGCATCCTACCATAGTCACCAGTGTCTCTCACTTGCTGAATTGGGCTGGTTTGAACTCCCTCACCTCCTTCAGTGGTATCAACTCACACTCGCCCACAAACTAGTAAACCATCCACTAAATGTCCCATCCCTTCAGAATCTACTCCAACCCTATTGCACCACCAGACCACTAAGATCCAGCAACAAAAATCACTTGCAGATCACTAAAACCAATAACTCGGCTGGTGAAGCACTATTCTCTTGCGCCATCGCCAAATTATGGAACTCCCACCCACAATTACCTCCGTACGTACCATCATGCACCCACTTCAAAACTTTACTAAAAGCGCACCTAAAAACATGCTGGCTATGCCCTTGCAACTCCCACTCTAATATCACCCAACCCATCCAACCACTACCTTTCTTTCCACCCCACTAACTACCTTGATTATAGCAAGCTCAGGTGCTCATAAGCCTACTACTTATTATACAGCAGGAACTTCTTATTGTAACAATTGTTAATGTCTGTTATGTACTTCACAGATAAAAATTCTAGTTATCTACTGATGTACTATGTTCTTCATCTGTAACTATGTTTGTAATTAATTGCTATGTTAATCAAATTGTTAATCGCTATGTAAATCCAATGTAACTACTGTCTGTATATTTCAGCTGTGGAGCTTTTCTCCCCGGGCCTCCGCTGAAAATGGACCTACATCCAGTCAGACACTCCCGGTCAACAAATGTAAATAAATAAAATAAATAAATAAAAATTGAGGTAATGAGGTTGAGGTCTCTGGAGTGTGTGGTGCAGAGAGGTTTGGATTTCTTTAGATGTAGCATTTCTAACAGAGCTGGGTCAGACATGGCTTTGTAAGTCAAGCAGGGATTGCCTCTAAGCAGAGAAACCTTCAATCAGCTACTGCTATAATTTCATGTTTTTCTTGCACAACAGTTGTCATTATGCAGGTGTTGTAACAGCTGTAATTCCACAGTTATTGTACTACAAACTTCTATTGCATATACTTTATTACTGTTAATGCTTAAGTCTTCACTGCTTATGGCACTACAGTTGGCAGTATGCACTTCTTGCAGCATAGGTTTAAGACCACATTCATTGCGATACTATCTTTACTGTATATATCTAATCACAGTTACTACTCTACTTGTTCTTGCTTATTTGACTATAGATAGCAAAATACATCTGTACTCACCACACTCATGGTGCAACTTGGCCAAGCGCCCAGCATGCACCTTGATGTTGCGGGACGTCTCCTCTGCAGCTGTTGGGAGAGAAGCACATCATTATGCATACCTGTTTAGCAGACATTCAAGATTAGATATTGGTGAAACACAGGTAATGCTACTTACATACATGTGGGACATTTCAAGCCCAGAATTCTTGGACCCAGGTGTCCATGAGAGCCCCCTTCCATCTTTTAAGGTCATCATGGTGGTGGCAACACTGCTCACTTGTGCGGGAAATACAAGTTGCAATGGTGAGGTCCCTTCCCAGCCAGTCCCAGGTCTCCGCTTTGCACTCTGAGCCCTGGTAACCTCCCTGCATCAGCCAGCCTTCATGGTTTTTTACAAGGAGTCTGACCATGACCCTGGACTCCTGAATGCCCCACCACTGTGCCCAAAAGAGTAAACCCTCTCCAATGCCTGCCATTGCATCCCTCAGAGTCAGAACTCCAATGGCTTATGCTGTATTCCCACCTATTGGGCTTAATATAGTCTGTTTTCCCACCCTTACATGCCATTGGCAATATTTAAAAATCCAGCGTGTCACTTAACAACATGCAAATTAGTGCAGCTGAGCTGAGCTGTCAAAAGACCCATATGCTTAGCAGTGCTTAGCAATGAACAAACCAGCCAAGCAATGCCAAGCAGTGCATAAACAATGTCAGCTGTTATTGTGTTTATGTGACGTTTAGCAGGTCTTAGCAGAGTTTAGCAGAGAGCAGCAGGCCAGTATTTAAAAATAATTTGTGTAATTTTTAATTTGAACAAAAATGTTAACTTTCTCTCCCATGTATTCGAAGTCTGCATCTACTGCACATGAGGCCATAACTCTCCCCATTTAGCTACATGGATATCTGGAATTTTTCTATACCTTTACATATACCTCTGAGCTACCTTTTAGCAGTGCTGAGCACCATGGTGCACCGCACAAACATGCTCAGCTATGCTTAAAGTTGACCTTTAGATAAATAATTAAAAATATTCGGTTTCTATTTTTATATGTCTGGTGTCTCTGTGCCTTGCTGCGCAAACATGATTTGTAAAAAATTAAAAAAAATTTAATTACATTGCTATACTCCAATTGGACAGTGCAGGGAATGTGTTACTCATCTGCAGACACAGTTAGCACTACACTCCCTACACTGATTCAATAACCATGTCCCACAGTTCTTCCTTGGCAACGCACTATATTTAATATGCATGGCATGCTACCAAGAGAGAACCGTGTCCACAGACACAGAAACATTCCATGTAGGCTCTATACTATGTCTACATGGAATTTAATTAATTTAGGGGTACATCTTAAAATCATTGTTAAATTGCTGTCTAATAATAGCATTCTTTATTTGTGATTATCAGTTATTCTGTAGACAAATGCTCTGTTAATGTTTGTTGTAATATTTTTCAGTAACTGTAACAAAGCCTAATTTTCTCAACTCAGTTAGAGATTTAAAAATGCAACCAGCTATCTTGAGCAAAAATTAAATCTATGTATTTTAACTATTTCAGCACATTTTTAATTAAAATAAGTTTGGTAAGCAAATAAGATGCACATATTTCCAAGTGAGTTTCCTCAGAATCAGGACATTTCTCAAGAAATATGTATGTTTTTAACATCAGTCATATATATATCAGAATAGTTTTTTTTCCCTGGTTTTTACAAATTTCTGCAACAAATGAGCTTTCACACTGCTTCACAGTACACTCTATTGGAATGCATTTTTCATTTCATATTCAACCAAAGTACCAAGAGACCTTATTTTCCCTTTTATTTACCCTTATTTTAAGTTGCTTGAGTATACCAACATTGTATGAATTTTTAATTTCTAAGGAACATCATCAAAAACAAATAATATTCTGGAGGTAGTGCCAAAAAACTTCCTTTATCATTTCAAAAGATTTACCAGCTGATCAAAACTCCATAACAGTAAACACTCTGCAAAAAAGATTTTTTTTTCAAATTGCTCTTTTGATATTTGATTTTCAATAAATGATGATTTGATCGGACAGAGGAGAACCACCTTTTGGAGTACCCAGTATGACTAATTACACCTTGTTTAATCAATATGTGAGTAATAATTGCTAAAAGGTGTAAAACTAAAAAAAAGTCACATTTCAAACTAACAATGCATAACAAATTGCTGACATTTGTAAACTTTCTTTTTTAACATGGGCCATTGTGATGTGGGTGTAAGCCAGTTACCTCAGACTAAGTAGCAGCTCATTAAACTTCAAAGCCCCTCTGAACCCAGATGACAATGAGGCCTACTCTGAGCTGCACACAAAACCACTGTATAATCACATTCATTGCTGCATAGAGAAGACAGTACCTGTCCGACTCAAAAACTATGATTACTGGCAAAAATAAAACTCCCTAATGGACCTGTAGCATAAATAGGCCATTCAACAAAAGGAAATAAATCCTTCCAAAAGCAAAGAAGGAACAGACAAAACAGTATAAAAAGACACTCACCAGACTAAACAAACAAATTAGAAAACTGGTCAAATCTGCCAAAGCAAAAACTTAGACACAGCCTGTAACTATAGCAAACGTGCTGGTCAACAAGTTCATTTCAATCCCTGCCCCCCCTCCATCATCACCTCCTATCACACCCAAGAAATAACTGCAACCATCCCCCTACCAGTCATTGTGAGGGAACAGATCGTTACTGTGCTCACTAAAGACAAAAACACAGCACCCATGGGTCCCATCAACATTCCAGGATGCTTCTTAAATAGCTTAAAACAAAATCTATCAGGAACACTAAAAACCTTCTGGATGGGCTTTGTCCCAGAGGAATGGAGGATTAATGCAGTCATCCCTCTGTGCAAGGGGGGCCCATCTGACCTTGGGAACTACTGACTCATAAGCTTGACCAGTCTTATCTGCAAGGCCATGGAGAGAATTATCATAGACCTGATCAATAATGACATAGGAAATTTCCAAACACTGGATCAGACCCTATTTGGCTTTGCTTTGTCAAAGGAGGTCTTTTCTGCTTCATCTGGTGAACTTCTTCAAGAAAGTCACCGGGGCCATGGATGAGGGTAAAATGGTTCACACTGCTTTTCTATACCTGGCCAAAGCTTTCAACACAATCCCACACTCAGGAATCATAGAACATACTGAGTTAGGCATAAACCCCTGCATTATCAGATGGATAGCAAACTGGCTCACTGGTAGGACACGTTGTCTAGGTAGTTGAATCCACTTCCAATAAGAAACCTGTTACTAGCCATGTCCCACAGAGCTCAGTGTTGAGACCCCTTCTGTTTGGTATATACTTCTCAGAAGTAAAGGCAAATGTTGGAGGCCTCTGGCTCATCAAGTTCACTGATGACTGTAAGCTGAGAGCAATCTTTGAATCCCAAATTATGTTGGCATTCTACTAACAGGCCTAAAAATGACAAGTGATTGGTGCCAAAATCATGGTTTAAGAATAAATGCTAAAAAATGTGTAATCATACCATTTGGCAAATCATATATCCCTGCAAATTATAATATTGAGTGCACACCCATAAATGTAGACCCATTGTTGAGGGACCTAGGAACACAGATAGATAGTAACCTCATTTTTACCACCCAGTTTGCTGCAGTAGTGAGAAAATCCTTCTGTGTGGCTCAACTTATCATCAAGTGCAAATTCAGTCATAATGCCATTTTACTCAGCCTTCATCAGGCCCATAATTTATTATAGTGCTCCCTTCTACATGTACCTAACCAGGCACTTACACCAACTGGCATGGCCCCAGAGGTTTCTGACTGAAAAATACAAAGCATAAAACACATGCTTTATGCAGACTGACAAAGACCCTATCCCTTTACTCTATCTCATATTATTTATTAAGAGGTGACTTATGTCCAACCTAGAAAGCATTCTCTGATCCAGCCTGTGATGCCCCTACACTGGCCCAGTAATCAAAGAGCTTCAATCCTCACCACTGGCAACAGTGAGGGACATACACAATGGGAAGATTACAAGTGCACACACAGTAAAGTGCAATTTCCCTTAAGAGCACACAGGGATCAAATCAGTCTGGGGCTAGTTTCTCCCTCTTTCTCCAGATCCCCAATAAGACTCCCTACTGGCACAGCTAAAGGGTTGAGATCTCAGCCAAGTGGCTAAGCCAAAACCTCCAGCACCCTCTCTGTCCAACCAGTTTTTCATGTCCCTGTCCAAGTAGCTGTCACACATACACTTTCAGATTTGATTTATATACTAACACAAACACACACACACATACACACACACACACACACACACACACACACACACACACACACACACACACCTGGGAAAGGCCTGCACAGGTTTGATAGCTATGCCCCCTTCTGCCCAGACTATAAGATAGTTGTCACTGCCACCAGCCAGCTCTTTATCAGCTGCTACTTAGGAATGGCCTGTACAGTGTCACCAAATACATATGCAAGAACTCTCAGAGCTGAAATATGTCTCACAAATATCAGCCACAAAGATATGTTTAAATATATTTAATTATTTAATAATAAATAATGAAAGGAAAAGACAATTCTCAGTCCACAAACACAGTTACTTCAGAGTTTAAAATCACATGAAATATTTTAAAACAACATTGCAGAACAGTCTCAAATAAATGCAGAAAACATCTAAACTAATCTTTACTATATTCCTATCTATATCTAAAAGGGATACTATGCCCTGAATCTTACTTACAGACAATAAGTGCAGATGACGATGATGATTAGTGGCTGTTTCCAGGTCAAAGACAAAATACAAAATGTACAGTCTCTCTCTCAGAGAGTTCCCAAATTTATATCAAACATTACTGCTGGGCCAGCTTGGATGACATCACTCTTTGTCACCTGACTTCAGTACCAGGCTAAACAGAAACTTAACAGAATTTAACACCTGTGTGTGAGAAATACATATATCTCAGAACTGTACAGCTGCTATGAAGTCATAAAGCAATAAAACACTGTTTACATTTTAAACCTAGTAATTACTTCTCTCCAAGACTATAGAAAAAAACTTCTAACTCTACATATCCTGTCTCCTTGCTGCATTGAAACTATATTTTATAGCACATTGTAAAGCACTTAATTTCAACTTATTTTCTTGAAGTTTTTATAAGTTAATCTTCTAAGTTCCAGCAGGGTATGTTGTGGTTACATTCTTGAAGCTCAGTACATAACATACAGTTCTATATAAATTAAATCAATATTCACAAATTACAGAATTATTTACAAAATTCCAGATAGCTGGGCTGGCAATATTACCCTGTATCACACAGCACTGATGAAAATATTGCATATTTGCAAGAAAAATTATATGAGGGTTACGTGTTCCATTGACCTAAACCTTATTTGTAACTCTAATAGAACTTGCTGGAGAGAGAGAGATTCATATCCAAAAAGTTACCTCATCTATGGAATAAACTTCCCATATTCGTAAAACAAAGACCGTCCCTCACTCTCTTCAAAAACAGTTTTCATAAATGGATGGGAACCATAAATTTACCACTGGGGTACTGCCCATATCCCTTACAGATAGAGGCAGTCTGTAAAAGGACTCAGGGCTACAATACCAAAAGACCCACTACCCTGATACTACCCCATCCCATATCTAAGGAATTAAGATATAATATTGTCATAGCCTGGGTATTATTGGCTAGGTTTGCAAAGGCTCTTGTGCCATTAGTCTAGTAATCACTTATGAACCTCTGAAGCTATGAACCTACATCTTTGATCTCCACATAGACAACCACTGATGTCACAGAAACTCAGGGAAAAATTAAAAGGTGTAGAGCAGATATAGTACTCAATTCTTCCTCCTTCTCAGAGTTCCACACAACCAAAATTGAAAGCCCTGCATCTGCAAGGGAATAAGTCATAGAACCTCAATAGTTTTTCTCTGGCAAAATTTTGAATCTCACTGAACTTCTGTGTGACAAACTGCAGGTTTCTCCAGTTTGGAAATACACTAAATAATACATAAAGCACAGTCAGTCTAGTAATGCAGACTTCTAAAATGAAGGAGCATTTTAAGTGAGAGATTACAAGCTATGGACTACTTTAGTTCAGATAAACTAGTCTAAAATATATAATCAAAAACTAATTAGTAACTTAATAATGTGTATGCCTTCACTGCACTTCAAATACACTTTGCTTGTCAGCAGAACTATAACAAAAGCAGCAGAACTGTGCTGGTTCAACTGTATAGTAATTAATGGCATTTTAAAGGAACTAACTAAAGGCTTGCTTTTGGATACAATTGGATGTGTTTCAGGTGAAAATTCCACACTTCATCTAGTTATTATCAACTCTGAAATGTGTGTTCATTTATGCTAAAATTGGTAACATATAAAATATAAATCTAAGTTAGAGTAATGTGACCAGATTTTGTCATGTTTTTCTTCGGCATCCTCTATTTATGGATTCAATTGACATAATTATTGTATTATTCTCCCTGTTCTATATTTTCAACATCTACAGTCTGGGGCACAACTTTAAAATGTCTAATTAAACATCATTTATTTTATTTGATGTTCATTATTCCAAGTCATGAACTTGCTTGCTGACTTTATGGGGTTTTCTTGGGCTCACACCTTAAGGTAAGTAAATTACACAGTTTCTCCTATATTTTAATATGGGATATTATTTTTATACGAAATGTATAGTTGTCTGTTTCACTTGATTCTGAAGCTGGTTTCTGCATTTCCTACATGCTTGAGAAACTTGCTGTGCCAAAGAAAGGAATGCTTGCACTGTTATAAGATGGTATTTTGGAAGGAGCTGAATACTGTATAGAACAAACCCTTGATGTAAACTGTAGCACTTATATGGATCAAAGCTGAAATGTAAAATTATATTGCATATAAAGTCCATGATATATTCAAATACCTCATTCTATAATGCAGTGATTGCTGTTTGCTAATTGTTCAGTTTTAGTAAACGTTTGCATTGTGTTTGCAGCTGAAAATTCAAATATATTTTGTATTATAGAGTTATTTGATGCATCCTTGCTATGCAGAAATGGAAGACCACATCTGCTATGATTATCACAGGTGAAGACGTATCAAATAAACAGAATCTTAAAATAAATGTGATGCAAGCTGCTAATGTGTAACATTGCAAACTGATGAGTGACTCAGCTTTGGTAAAGCTGACTCTTATTAAGGGCTCTCGTTAATTATCAGAAAATACTTTATTATCCTGGGACATATAATCGGTTGGAGGAATGAATTTGAGTGGCTTTTGTAGCATAATAAACAGGAAAGGGAATATGAGTAAGGGCATTCTCTGTATTCTCAACAAGGGCAGATAAGGATTCAAGGGCAGCAAAGGGATTCATTTCAGTTGCAGAGACATGTTTTTATTACCATTTCAAAATGCTATTAAGAATAGGCTGAAAACCTTCAAAATAATCAACATTTACTCAAAAGTTAAATAACATTAGGTACTTGAGTATGTGTGTACATTTGTGTGCCCCATATGTCTACATCTTTATGTCATTGTTTAGGCTTTGTGGTAATAAATACATAGATCCTTAATGTTTAACTGTACAGACTGAAACATGCCAGTGAGTCCTGCAACTAATACCTGATTGTGTCTGTACACACTCATAGCATTTGCAGAAAGATGTTCCATGTAGTGCAGACAGTTGTTGTACCTCACACCTGATGGCTCTAGCTTCCCCTCTCCTTCCCATACCCACAATCCACTTGTTTCATGCTTTGGTGCATGTCTTTGGATATGCATGATATCATCTAACCTGCCTGCTAGGTTTTTGGCAGACAGGTACTTTGCCATATCCAAACAAATATTGCTTCTTTTAAACATAGGCTGTACCCTTGCCTTAGTTCCTTGTCCTACTATCCTAACTGAATTCATTCCATAATCCATTATAACTTTATGTCCCTTATTATATCCCTTCCAGTTGCAAGTCATTAGATCTCCAGGTTGTCCATCATCTCCTTTTATGTTCTTTCTTCCATCCTCCTAGTAATGATGGTAACCTTCCATCATATGTGTTCAGTTAACATGGTATCCATCTTTTTGTATGGTCCCCAAAATTAGTTATGGGATGCCAGCTGCAGTCCTTGTAGTGCCATATCTTATCTACTAATACTTCCTTAGAGAATAAGCGATCTGCGCATCGCCATTCTGATTGGAGAATGAACATCCTCCAGCAGGGTGTTAATTAACAGGTAATACTCACTGAAAAACAATTCTGCTATTTCATGGCAGCAAATTAAGCTGTTGTGAAACTTGGACTGTTAAAAACCAAATGGCCACCATTTTTTATGATTATAAACAGTAATGTTCTGCTTAGCAATCATAAAATTAAAAACCTAAACCTGAATAAAAGAATAAAAATGTGGGTGTATGTTTATGTGTGCATGAATGAGAAAGATGGGGGACAGTGCAGGCTGCAACAGACAGTACAGTATCACAGTTTGTAAAGTATTTAATAGTTATGAAACGTATCTCCCAGATTCACTAATCTTCCGTGCAAAAAAAGGGCAATCTGTTCCCACAAAAAAATCTCACCTCATACATAGCTGTACATTTCGCACACAAGTCCACTGGACACGTAATCTGATCTAATTGGCATCACAACGAATTGTTGTTGTCCTCACCCCTCTCCCAGGGGTTTGAGTGTCCAGACCTACCTCCAAATTCAGTGTATATGAGCAGCTGTTGCTGTAGAAGAAATAGGCAGCTATGGACCTTCCCTACATCCTTCCTGCACATCCCTAGCTATTTTCCCTACTGTCCTTCCCTCTTTGTGCCCCGTTTTCACCACTTTCCTATCAACACTTTTTCTTTTATTTTAAAAAAATCAGCACGGGGTAAGTGTGAGTAAGCAGTTTTAATCAGCAGTAAGTGGGTTTAAGCCTGATTGCGCAAGGATAAGCACTGCCCACACAGGTTAAGCAATGCAGAAGCTAACTGAGAATAAGAAATTGTAACCAGAAGTTAGCAGTGCTTACCTCCGTGTAAACATGTGCACACCTGCTTACAACTGCTTTAAAGTACCTTAATCATGCTGTATCCAACAGCCCGTGTTCTGCCCAGCAACAAAATAAACTGCCTCTGTTAGACTCGAACCCAGGACCCTGTACATTACAGTCCAGTAGTTAACCACTAAGCCATGCCAGATACAAACAAGTCTGATATTTTCAGAAACATATTATCCAGTCCAGTCATTCAGTGAATGTATACCAACATCTAGATGTATGTGTGTGTAAATATATTAATATCTAAACAGATACTACATATCTATATATGTAGATATATAATATATATATATATCTTTCTAAAACTACATACATATATATTAATATATATGAACATATATACATGCAAATGCCTACATCGACACATATATGTGTCTACACCTATATGTCTACATATACACAGCATGTTACATATGGGTACGCAGATATATAGCTATGTAGGCATATACAGACATAGGTATATATATATATATATATATATATATATATATATATATATATATATATATATGTAAGCAGATATAAATATCTATATAGGTATATATGGCCATACATCTGTAGATAACAATGGCAGATTAACAAAAACACATATGTCCACAAGCACCATTAATCGGGTTGAGACACACTATACGTCCTGTATGAATAGGCATCCCACCCCCACAGCCAAACACGTCTGCCCTGCAATACACCACCAAGTATTGCAGATCCCATAACCAGGACCTGACACGACATGGGCACAAGATGTTAACAGTACTACATCCCACCTGTATGATGTCAGGCTGGTATTGGTAACATATCATGCAGTACAGTCTGCCTCCCATAGGAAATGTAAAATGTGGAAGCCATCAGCATCCCCAGGATACAGATACACAGACACAGATATGTAGATACATATATCTATATATATATATATATATATATATATATATATATATATATATCTACATAGATATACATGTGACTACACATACACACACAGATATATTTACAGTAAGATACATATGTAGAAGGTGCACACAATATGGAACAGCCACTATGCCTACTGTTAACACCTGAACAGCTGGACACTGTATGGGCCACCCATACAAATGACAATCCTTGCCTGCAACATATACCCACAGAGAGGTCATAGGGAAAACACCACACACAGGTTTGCAGAAATGGAATACCTTTAATTGTGTACTATTACAGTTCTATATTCCATGTCATATAGGTGTTCAGACACTGACATTCATATAAACAGAGTAATGCAACTGTGAAACAGTTATACTAATACAGTAGTCTGGAAAGGTTCACAACTGTTGCTGTCCAGGCCAAGACCTTCAAATTGTACAATAGTGAGGACAGACTGGGCCACAGGATATCAAACAATCAACACTATGTAATGCAGGCGTATAGTTCAGCATCCTCTATCTAAACTCTGTACAAAATCACTAGGTGGTAAAGACTTCATGTAACTAAATGGGTTGTAACTGTTACATAACAAGGCATAACTGACACCATCACATTCACATGCACACTGACAAACAGAACAGTCTGTATGGCAGGAGGCAGTAGGCTTGCATTAACCCAATTTATGTAAGTAATATAAATATAGGTGAAGTATATAGTACTGTACATCCAGATACCTTAAGGCAGCTCATCCTTGATACCCCCACATTTTTTAAAAGCCTAGGTCATTTCCCCCCAGACTCAATAATACAGGGCAATATACCACTGTTACATACACTGGCCTCTGAAGTGCATAAGAGTATACATGTATTGTGCAAGTGACGCCCACACATATATGTGTGGGCATCACCTACACAATACATGTGTGCTATTATGGACACATGTATTGTGTAGGTGACGCCCACACATATATGGCCCCAACCCCACCGTATGTGTGGAGGATACAACAGCAGTGGATTGATGGCAGCAATGGCAGTGTGATATAGTCACAGCCCACTATGGAACAACCCCCAACAGCATGTCATATGTGCAAAGCTTGGTATGTAGGTAGAGGGCAGAGGCTGGAGCACAGGCACACATGTGGAGAACTGTTGCCATACACTAAGCAAGTTGTTGGTGTTACAGGATAGTCTGCAACATACCCTTAGTCTGGGAATTGAGGTTAGAAACAGAAATGGATGTAGCCATGTACTGATAACACTCTACACACACACTGCCAGTGAAATATCTGACACAGGACCTGTGTGGTGGATAGACAACATATGATAGGCATACCTCTTGCCACCAAGAGGATAGGCCCACAGTTGAGAGCTATGCAGACAGACTGCATTCCAAGGTAAAGTAGTATGTACACACACATCATGTAACACCAGTACTATACAAAGCATAACACAACTCTATTCACACTCTGTCTGTAGTTCCTGATCCTCCTACAAATATGTAGCTGCCCTGAGTATGCCAGTTCTCCTGTAAGAGGTATTGCTACCTGCGGTCTATAACACTGATGCACACACACCGGAAGCATGCCCATCACACAGGAAATGTAAAGGGACCACGCCCACATGATGTAAGGGGTTAGAGTAGGTGGTTGCCATGACAGTGGTGATTGGAAGTACTACACATGTGTAATCATATATATATATATATATATATATATATATATATATATATATATATATATATAGATAGATAGATAGCTATCAAGATAATAATATGTACATATATTTCCACCATATGTCCTGGACATGGAGTGTTGCCCTAACCCAGCCTCTATAGTCCCACAGTCATAGTGTAAGGGGATGTCAGGTAAGTATAGCAGGTATATTAGTAGACTATTCCTACTGTCATTGGGATTGCCTTCACAGACATGGTGTGTGTTGGAGGTCACATTGGCTTATAACATGTGTGCCTTTGGCTATTGACAGTCATCCTAAGGACATCATAGTAAAGTACCGCTGCTAGCACGTAATGCCCCTGTGGACTGCAGCAGAGATATTGGCCAATATATGTGGACATTCTGGCACACACTGTACGGTCCAGAGGTGTACACATAATCCCTTAGTGCTAAACATGTGTACCATACCTGACAATATGGATGTAGACAGCCATGTAGATGGGTATAGCACATAATGACTGGAATACATTTGCCACCATAGGTGATGCATTCACACACCCCTGTCTGGGCTGACACATAATAACCACTGGTACAGTGGTGCCATGGCCACATACCACCCACTAGATATTGACATACATCTGTACAGCATCCCACTGCTCTGTCTGACATACATGACTGTTAAGGGA
Source organism: Protopterus annectens (assembly GCF_019279795.1). NCBI lineage: Eukaryota > Metazoa > Chordata > Ceratodontiformes > Protopteridae > Protopterus > Protopterus annectens. The sequence continues at coordinate 763,045,541 of NC_056746.1, forward strand.
GGCCTGGCATCAGTAAATCTGGCAAATATCTGGACATGACATCTCACTGGGTACGTGCACTAAGCTGCTAGGCATGTAAAAATGCACTGTGCAGGCTACAGGCAGACTGGCTCAACACTGGCCTACATCTCCTATGGGGGAATGCACATGTACCTGCATATATAGCATGCTCTACAGGCATGTCACAGCACAGGGTAAGATATACCTGTGTGAAAGTGCATAACCACAAACAATGTGAACACATCCACAACCACATATGTTAAGCTAGCATAATATAACAGTATATGGACTATCTGCTCAACACCATCCTCATATGTGCCACTCACAGACTGACTCTACAAATACTGGGCTGCTACAGAGTTTGGTCTGATGGCTGTCTGTGGTATGGGACATGTGTGTGTATGGCCCTACAAACATGTACGCCAATATGGTACCATACAGTGGAGCAGCATGTAACATCAGATAGGATGGGACCTAGAACAATGACATCTACCATAGTCTGTAAACAGGCTAAAGTACATATTAACAATACACATACTGTCGACATTCACCATAAGTACACAGACGTCAGTACTGTACAAACATCCACAGAATGTCCAGGTTATGTCATCAGATATAACCCCTACTGTACATAACATGTGTAGCAGTCTATCTCACTGGTTTGTTATCAGATATGATGACACTAATTATGGTGTACAGCACATATGCACCACTTCATGCATGACATATGTACACAGGTTGACAGAGTTGTGGCTGGAAGCACATACACAGGGCCAATAATGACATGTTGCTGTGATAACCTCATATGTTTACTGCTGTGACAGGGTTTGTTGCAACACATGTCCTATGAGGGATAAGATGGAAGTAACTGTCATGGTTTTCACCATCTACAGACTGCAATCTTCACACTACCTTCGGCAGTCCACAGATAGATGCTCCGTTGGTGATACATGAAACCAAAGGCACAACACACTGCCCTGTCTGCAGATGACCCTGCAGATGGGGATTCCTCATAAACATGAAACTGACATGGCAGGTATTGAGACATGTAGGACAGTCATATCCACACACACACTGTTAAACTAACAGTTCTCCAAATGCAGTATAGCAGCACTTACAGTCTGTAGTCAGGTCAGGCACATCCCCCTCTTGTGTGTTGCCCTGTTTCTACAGTGTATATTCTTAGAGGTAAATCCCCAATCCATCTGAGATGCTTTTTGCCAAACAACAGATCTAGTTCCTGCTCACAGTGAATAAAAAGGGCCAACACCAACATGATGTTCCTAGATATTGGAGTGTGTTTCCATGCAATTGGCTATGGGAATGTTACCACAGCTGTTCCACATGCAATCAGCTAGGGGAGGGCTGCAATTCATGCAGAGGCCATCAGCTGATCATGAGCATCACTTAAAATACACATGCTGCTGCCAAGCAAAGCAGGTGTAGGTCTCCACATCCACTAGAGAGAGAGTGGGAGAGGCATACAGTGGCAAAGACAAGTCAGGGAGTAGTGGGAGAGTAAAACCTAAGCATGTTTGTGTCACACACCTACCAGCATAGATTATCAAACCCCTGATGACTATGTAGTGTGATCACAGCTCTATGCAGTTATTGGATGCACCACATGGGTTATCTATTGTGGATACCTCAGAACATATATGTGATGGTGACTGACATCTGCAACAGGGATACGGTAGCTATACGGTAGGTGATGTACTCGTGCCTGTCCACATAAACAGGTGCCAGCATCAACACAGCCACACTATCACAGGGACGCACACACATTGACACATTTGGCAAGGTCAGGATTACAACTCATCAGTAGTGGGATTGCCACACCACATCACTGTGCAGATATCAAATGCACCACACGGGTCATACGGAGGTTGTATGGGCAAAGGGTATGGGTAGGTGTCTGACATCAGACAGCATGCTTCAGTATGCCCATGGAGGTTATAGGGAGTGTGGATGTGAACATACATACCATACAACACACACACAAACACACAGGGTGCCAGTACTGACATGCATGGGTGCATGTCTGCATGGGTGTGGGGTGGTTGACTGTGCCAGATGGCTGTACAAGGCCAGGCAATGAGTATACTTTGGCATCAGGCCACATGACAATTGTCTGCATTGTGGCTCAGGGCTGTAGTGTCTGCATTTGCCCACACAGGTGGGTATTGTATCCCCCATCCAATCACCTGGGTGACTATTGTGTGAGGCCAATGCTGTGCATCATTTGCCATGTTTGTGTTCCTTAGTCCATGACATGGACCGTGTCTGGGATGTGCACATCTCCCACATGCATGTCCAGTGACATGTGGAACTGTATCTGGGGTGTCTGGCAAATGTTGTGAACACAGCTTATCATCAGATGTGCCAGTCTTGCCCACATGTGGTGGGAAATGGTAATGGGCAGCAGGTTTACCCTGCACCTAAATTGATAGCATTCTAATAGCATTCCCTGGTGTCAGTGGCATCTGTCAATACAGGGCATGTTGTCAGGCATGGTATGTCCTTTATGGGTCACATGTAATGGCACTACAGGTGTTTTAGATGTCCATTGGGGTGCATGGGGAAGATGCACTGTCTGCATGTATGTGCATATTGGACAGATGGACAGGGTACCATGCCCGCTGTAGCCAACAGCTATTACCCCATAGTTACTATCACTGGCCAATATGCAGTGTACTACCCATATATTGGCTGTTGCCTAGGTATGTGTGTGTATGAGACATGGATTGAGAGTGTGGTCTGGGTAATACTGGGGTTGCTAGCTGTGATTGCTTGGCCTTGATGTCACATGTATGGGTATGGCTTTGCACCCCAGCCTCTCAGCTATTTTACATCTGTTATCCCTGTACGGTGGAAATTGTGATATATATTAGGGCCACCATATAAAAAATATGCAAAACCCACTCCACATTGGCCACTGGTGTCACACACTCACAACAACCGCCACACAGGATATATCTTATAAACACACACACATGCACCTGTCATGTCTGAGAGTACCTAACTAGTTTATTACACTACAGCACTATGTAGTTGTAATACATGCCACCGAGATTATTGGAGTACTCCTTCCGCAAAGGTGTAGCTCACATTGGATGACATCAGCAGGATTGTCAAAGTAGGACATTCGAATTGTAGCGAGTGTGACTAGCCTAAAATGCATTGCTCCCTACACAGACAGTGAGAAACACACAAAACATCCACAACCAACATGTGTGGGTATCGAACCCTTAACAGAGGTCTATATCACACTACAGCATGGAGCTGTTAGAGGACATACCATGGGAATTACTAGGGAATGCCTTCCCCAAAGGTGTATTTCACAATAAATGACATCAGCAGGATTGCCAAAGTAGGCCATTTTAAATGTGCTGTGTGTGACTAACCTAAAATGCATTGCTCCCTACACAGACAGTGACACACACACAAAACATTCACAACTGACATGTGTGGGTATGGAACCCCTAACAGAGATCTATATCACACTACAGCATGGAGCTGTTATAGGATGCACTACAGGGATTATGAGAAAACTCCTTCCCAAAGATGCATTTCACAATGAATGACATCAGCAGGATTGCCACAGTAGACCATTTGAATTGTATTGTGTGTTACTAGTCTAAAATACATTGCTTCCTACACAGACATTGAGGCACACACAAAACATCCACAACTGACATGCATGGGTATAGAACCCCTAACAGAGGTCTATATCACACTACAGCACGGAGTTGTTATAAGACACACCACAGGAATTATGAGAGAATGCCTTTCCCAAAGGTGTATTTCACAATGAATGACATCAGCTGGATTGCCAAAGTAGGCCATTTGAAATGTAGTGAGTGCGACTAGCCTATAATGCATTGCTCTGTACACAGACATTGAAACACACATAAAACATCCAGAACTGCCATAGGAGGGGGTGGAACCCTTCCACAAATCTACATCACACTACAGCAGTGCACAGGTACAAGACGTGCTACATAGATTACTGGTATACAAGCTTCTCAGAGGTGTATTTCTAGGTGGGTGACATCAGCAGCCTTGCCAAAGTTGAGTATATGAATTGTAAGGAGTGAGAGTACCCTAAAATGCATTGCTTTTGACACAGTCAGAGACAAACAGACAAACACACACACACAGTTGCCAAGTCTGGGGTTAGAACTCCTACCTAACTACTTTATCACACTACAGCAGCACACAGTTACAGAATGCATGATGGAGATTACTGGGCTGCAACCTTCTCAAAGGTGTATTTCTAGGTGGGTGACATCAGCAGCCTTGCCAAAGTTGAGTGTATGAATTGTAAGGAGTGTGACTACCCTAAAAAGCATTGCTCTTTACATAGTCAGACACGGACACAGACACACACTCACAATTGCCAATTCTGGGGTTAGAACTTCTACCTAACTACTACAGCAATAAGCAGTTTTGGGACACACCACAGAGATTATTGAGCTATAATGATCCCAAAGGTGTATTTCACATTGGATGACCTTAGCAGGCTTGTCATAGTAGGGCTATGGGGAGGGTGATGTGTACTTGGGCCATAACCCATTCATCTAGGGGTTGACATGCCACAGGTGCATGTAAACAGCTGCTAAATGATTACTTCCTTGTACAGTCATGTTGCACAGCTGGCACATGCACCACATAGTCTGTAATGATGACAGATACTGGTGGTTAGTATCTGTAGTGAGTGACATCTGCACCTCATGTGCTTGGGGCCCTTTGGCTGGGTGCTGGGTGAGACAGGCCTGGATGGCTCTTTGTCACAGTCACCCTCTTTCACACATCTATGTATGTCTACCTTTGGCTTTGTTATAGTGTGTTGTTCTGACATATATGTCTGTATTCCTATCCACTGTGTGTGCAAGCCATGAGTGGTATATACTGATGAGTATCTGCACTAACAACTGCAACTGCCAGATATGTCTGGTCCAGTGGTGTTTGCAGTAATGGCCTTCATGTGTTTAGTGTATGAGCATGCCCAGTATGACCTTTCAGTATGTTGTTGACTGACATTGCCTTAATTTCTCTGTGTGTGTGAGCATACCCAGTATGGCTGTCTGCATTGAATGTCCAGATCGTGTCCAGGTAGTTTGTGCTGCAGTGCTGACCTTTGTGGTGTACACTGACAGGTGCATGCTGTCTGTGCAGGGTATCCATTGATCATTTGGCTTTGACTGTTACTACATTTCTGCATAGCAGGGGGGCACACCTGACTGTTTCTACATTTCTACACAGGAGTGGGTGGGGCACACCTGACTGTTATTATACTACTATGTAGGATGGAGGGCACACCTGACTGTTTCTACATTACTACACAGGAGTGGGAGGCACACCTCACCGTTATTATATTACTATGTAGGATGGGGAGGCACACCTGACTATTTCTACATTTCTACACAGGGTTGGGGGGCACACCTGACTGTTATTACATTACTATGTAGGATGGGGGGCACCTGTTTCTACATTTCTACACAGGAGTGGGGGAGGGCACACCTGACTGTTATTACATTACTATATAGGATGGGGGGGCACACCTGACTATTTCTACTTTTCTACACAGGGTTGGGGGGAGCACACCTGACTGTTATTACATTACTATGTAGGATGGGGGGCACACCTGACTATTTCTACATTTCTACACAGGGTTGGGGGGGGCACACCTGACTGTTATTACATTACTATGTTGGATGGGGGGGCACACGTGAAACTTGTACACATTTGCTATGACTGTACTGGTATGTCAGGTACTCCATTTCATTATGTATTGCTAACTATCATGCTGACTAGAGGCATAACAGTACACTACAGATCGTGGCTTTGGTTGCCCTACATATTATTGTCTGACTTCCTACCCTTCAGAACTTACATCCCATTGCCTGCCCTGCTGTGGTCTGTCTGTGTAGGCCTGGGGGGGAGGTTAACCATAGCCATCATTCTGGGGCCATGGCACAGGCTCTGTTTGGGTTTGTCTACATCTGTCCTGTTGGCTGAGACTGTTGCTGGGTATGTGAACCATCCTGACTGGCATGTGTGGGTCATATGGACACACATGTCACTCAGCACATTTCCTGCAGTGGGTTTTGTCAACCTGTGTAGTGCTGGCTGCTATGGTGACTCCAGTATGTGTTACAAATGTCATGGTGCCACTATGGGTGTCTACTGTCTCCTGCCATAACATTCAGCCACCCAATTCCCATGCATGCTCACATCCATACCATAGCTACAGGAACAACACATTGTACTCCATTTGGAAATTGGTAGGTTGATTGACTTACCTTGAGGGTGGGCCAGACTTGCGGATGGTGCTGGAGGGTTGCCTATGTCAGATGCACATAGTACATTCCCTATACATGGTTGAGCACAGGTAGTGTCATATTTGGCATCCCTTTTACTGTATGTGCGAGTCAGAGAGAGGTGTCATTCCCTAGGTCCCTACTGTGCCAGTGCATGTGCTATGCATTGCTTCTTTGCCAAGGCCAGGGCATACTGGGCACGCCTCCTTCTGCCTACTGGGGCAGGCTCAGGTTGTTCCTCCTCTGGTTCACTCTGTGCCTGTACAGACAGGCCTTAGCATTGGTGAGGGGCTGTGTGACCCTGCCACATGCTGTTCTTGCTGTAGCTGTTTCTGCAGGATCATATTGTGTAGCATAGAACATACCATAACAATTTGGGTACATGTAGCTGGTGAATACTGCAAGGCTCCACCGGATGTGTACAGACAATGGAACCGTGATCTGGGCATCCCAAACACATGCTCTATTATATGTCTGGCCTGTGCATGTGCCTCATTATGGCGTTGTTGTTCAGGGGTGTGTGCATTTCTGATGGGTATCATCAGCCACGGCTCCAGTGTGTACCCAGCATCCCCCACTAGGTGACCATAGGAGATGTCCCTATTGGCAAATCCCTGGTACAGCTGCATCAGATGACATATGTGGGAATTGTCATATCTTCCAGGGCAGCCAGCACATACATTCATTATAATGCCCTGGGCATCACATACGACATGGCAGTTGATGCAGGGGATGCCCCTGCAGTTGATGTAGGCTCTACCCTACTCACCGGGTGGTGCTTTGATGCGTATGTGCATCAGTCTATAGCACCTACTATCCCAGGGTATTCTACTATTTGGTGGAAGAGACACATAGTGCTGGTCAACACCTCACGGGTGTTGAGGAAATATGCGTGCTCACTGGCAAGTGCTGACATGGCATCCAGGAACTGGTGGAATACTCTGGATACTGAAGCCTGAGGGATCCCCATGATATCCCCAGTTGTGCTTTGGGAGGTACCTGTGACTAGTATACCTAGGCCTACACATACCTTGGTATCCACTGGGATGGGTTCCCCTCGGTCAGTTTGGTGTGTCAGGTGTGGCCGGCACAGCTCAACAATTTGCTGTAAGGAGGTCTCTGTCCAGCCTATACCGCTCTACTATCTCCAGCTCATGTAGCCCCTGGTAGGTTACCCTGGGTCTGTACACTCTTCTCCGTTTCCTCAATGTGGGTTGTTCGACAGCATTCACATCCTCACCACCCTCAGCCTCTTGCATATGTTGTTCTTGTTGTTCTGTGTTGCCTGCTACAGCCCTTCTCATTTTGTAGGCTTGTTTGTTAAAATTTCCCCTCTTGTATACACTGGTGGTGTAGAGTGTGGGAAACAACAGAGGCGAAGGTGTTTGCTTAGTTTATAGTAGTGATCTGGGCTGGGCTGGTCTGCTACCTGTGTAGTTGGCTGATTCTGATACATTTTACCTGCCAGCTACACTAGTTCTCTTTGAATACCTTCCTACTGCTGTTTTCCCTTCCCATTGCCTCCCTGTTTAAGCTCTCAAATGTGCACACTGCTCCTATTTCCTGGTTTAACTTCTTTTTTCTTCCTGTTTACACTTTGTAAAGTGTGCTAGGCAGGTTTAGACACACCCCCTTGCTTAGCTGTGCTAAGCTAGGAGCAAACCTGAGCCACAGGCCTCCAATCCGCTGACAGTATGCCTGACACACACCCCCATGATGTCACCTACCTCCTAGTCTTGCACCCAGCTATTCATACTTTTACACTGTTGGGACCTGCCTCACATGCTGGGAAAACTGGGATTCACTATCCTTCCCCTCATTTTCATAGGATTGCCTACTAATGCATAGTTACATATCTCGCACTGAACACCCCCCCCCCCCCCACTTAGCAACCACTACTCACTGGGTGGCCAGGTTATCTTCTGCCTGCCGTTGACTTGCATGGCAGAATACTGATTTTAGTTAGAATGCTTATTTTAGGTTTATTTTCTTATTTTCCCCCTGATCCTGAATAGGAGGATGGATGGCCTAATGTTTAAGGTGCAGGGTTTGAGTCTCACAATGGATAACTGACTAAGCTTAAAATGGCTCACAAGAGCAGTTTGCTTAATACAAGCCTATATTAACTGCAGTTTCCGGGGTGGGAAGTTGGTGTAATGGTTTAGGTGCTTACCTTAAAAACACAAGGTGCAAGGTTTGATTCTCACATGGCCTAATTGGCTAGGCTTAAAATAGCCCCCAAGGACAGTTAGCCTAGTACTAGTCCATGAATCCTGTTTGTGTGCCACTGGCCTATGCTTACACAGCTGAGATCAGTGAAAAAAAAATAAAAGTTGATTTTTTTTATTTTTCGTATTGTTTGCAATGCCAATGGCCTCATACTTGGTCATTGGCATGCTTCCTTAATGATATGCAGCTTTTATTTGCAGCTATCATAGCTCCGTTTTGGATTTGCAGAAATGTACTCCGTTACTAACCGAGTACATTTCTGCTGATAGCACTAGCCTTGCACGGACTGTTGCAAGCTTCCTGGATTGCAAAATCACCTCATTTGCATGGATTTCACCTGAAAATGGGGTGATTTGCATACCAGGACTTAGTCCATGCAAGATTAATGTGGGAGCACTCATGCACACCCCTGCAGGCTGTTCCTGGATCACACAGTAGACATATTGCCTGCACGGGCTCCTGCACCAATGTTGCACTCTGTGCAAGCTTTTGTGAATCCAAGGGGATAATGTTTCACATTACTAATTGACTGACTTTAATCCCAGTGATTTACTACATAAATCAATGGATGGAACATGACTGTATAGCAAGTATGGCAAAGTGAATGGGGGCAGGGAGGTGGATTTTCTTGGATTTTTTTTCTGAGGATGTGCTCATTTAACAATGTGGATGTCAAGTGCAAGGTGCGTGTGTATATGTGTACTTGTGTCTTTGTCTTTATATATATGCCCATGTGAGTCTGTTTGCATGTCTGTCTTTCTATGTATACATCTGTGTGTCTGTGGATATACATGTGTAGACACAAAATATTTACATAACTTGTATTTTAGATGTGAACTACTTCCTCCAACAGCAACTGCATATACTACATGAAGTTTGAAGCATTAGGCAGTGGAATTATTTTACATCAAAGATATATAGATAACTATATGAAACAATAATAATAATAATGAAAATACAAGCTGATCACATAGCCTATTTTCTGAGAGCAAAATTTCCCACGGTGTGTGATATTGTAGAAATAACACCCTTATAGATATAGAGGCGATCTGCTTGCGGTGTTGGGCCTCAGAACACTGTGGGTTTGCATTATTTCAGAATAAGAGACATTTTGTCAGGCATTATTGCTTATCTCAGCAGTTTGCCCCCATCCACTGATACACATGGGCATTCTGCTAGACTTTGATACTGCTGTCTCATTTTGCTCCTGATTATTCATCTGCATACTGGTCATTATCCCTGAGTCCTTTTCACAGCCTATTGCTAGATATTTCTCCTTGACAGCATATACCCAACTCCTAAGCTAGTGAACCTTGCATTTATCTTTATTAAGCTTTATCTTCCACCTACTAGTCTAAGCTGCCAGCTTCCCAAAATTTCTCTTGAGGCTGGCATTCACGTTACACTCCATTTCAGTTTTCACTACAAACAGGTTTATCCTGTTCTTTGCTCCCATTGTAATATCAGGCACAAGCGCACTGTAGAGTCCAGGCTGCAGGACTAGCTGCTGAGGTACAGTGATAATTTCCTTATCAATACTTAATGCCTCCCTTATCATCACCCTTATTTTCTTTACATCTCTAGAAATTTCCTTGTCAATAGCTAATACCCCTCATCATCACCCTTACTCTCTACTTTTTTGTCTACTTATCTGCCAATTTTACCCAGTTCTTGCCTGCCACCATCACTTAAAATTCTTTGATGTTCTCCTGTGGCACATAATGATAGACCTATGCCTACCACCATCAATTAAAATTCCATGATGTTCTCCTGTGGCACATAATGATAGACCTATGCCTACCACCATCATGTAAAATTCCTTGATGTTCTCCTGTGGCACATAGTGATAGACCTATGCCTACCACCATCAATTAAAATTCCTTGATGTTCTCCTGTGGCTCATAGTGATAGACCTATGCCTACCACCATCATGTAAAATTCATTGATGTTCTCCTGTGGCACATAGTGATAGACATAGCTGGCTCCCCAGCCTTCCTTCCACTCTTGATGTCTGTTCAACTTGTCTTTTACCCACAGACTATGAACACAGATAAAGACTATGGTTCCCACTTAGTAACCTATTTTCTAAATATGAATCCAGTTACCTTTTTTATCTGAACATTATCATCAGTTATCTGGGGTATTCGTATTCATTTTGTCTAACAAACTAAATGCAAAAAATATGCAATGTAATATTTTATGAGAAAATAGCTTGATGCCCACAGAAGATGTAGATATTGAAATAGTAATATTAACTTACAATCCCTTCCAGATAGATTATACATAAAATAATTAATTGTATTACAAACTGAACCTGGTAGCATAAATATTGAATCCTTAAGATTTATATACATTGGATTACAGAGATTTTTGTATCTCGCTAACAATATTAAGCTATAAGCCAGCCATTTATATTACATTTGTTGACTGTGAAAGTATGACTAGGACAGAGCCTATTGTTAGCAGAGGTCTGAAGAGAAATATTGCAGATGCATGTCTTTGGAATGTGGGAGGGAACCTGCACAAATGCAGAGAGGACATGCAGACTCTACACAGAAGGCACCCCAGCCAAGAATCAAACTGGACAACCGCTTGCTGTGAGGTGATAATGTTAACTACTGCACCACTATGCCACCCATATCTTTCCAAGCTTTTATATTTTCCTGAAATACTTATTGTTTTCATGTTCAAAATACTATATAATTATGTGATTCATATATACCGAAATTACTTTTTTATTCCTGGAAAAATTATTTCACGTCTTTATGAATATGGAGACCATAAAGTAATTTCTTCTGAGTCCATAACATTATTCTATTTTTAAAAGCTCTTTTGAGTTCAGAGCTTTTAAAAATAGAATAATGTTATGGACTCAGAAGAAATTACTTTATGGTCTCCATATCCGTAAAGACGTGAAATACATTTTCCAGGAATAAAAAAAGTAATTTCAGTATATGTGAATCACATAATTATATAGTATTATGAACATGAAAACAATAAGTATTTCAGGAAAATATAAAATCTTGGAAAGATATGGGTGGCATAGTGGTGCAGTAGTTAATGTTATCACCTCACAGCAAGAGATTGTCCAGTTTGATATAATACTATAAATGTAATGAGTGGATATCCGCGGTGGTTCAGCGGTAGCATTTTTGCCTCACAGCAAGAGGTTCTCCCATTTTATTCTTGGCTGGAGTGCTGGGAGTGCTTTCTGTGTGGAGTCTGCATGTCCTCTCCGTGGTTGGGTGGGCGTTCGAAAGACATGTGTGAATGGGCGTGCCTTCGCTGAAGGTTGGACGTCGAGCTGGCACCTCGGCATTCGTGAAAATATACTGCCAATCATTAGTGGACAGGAGTTCCGCTGTGGCGACCCCTAACCGGGAAAAAGCCGAAAGACAAACAACAACAAACTGTAAATGTAATGAGTAGTTCAACTTTTTTACAGTTCTAATGATAATTTTAATAAAATGTTAATGCTTAAGTTTGTAGTCTTACACTAGAATTCAGAAAGTTTGTTATGCCACTATAGATAATTTTGCACAATAAACGCCCATAGACCAGGTGGGGGTATTCAGAGAGAACTAAGTGTAATTGTGGGAAGCTGAGAAATACTGCAGTCTACATGATATGCAACTGATAGTATAATGATAAGGAGCTGAGCAACATGTATAAAATTGGGTGACTGTGGTTGAAAAACAGAGAAAACAATACGGTGGAGCAATTCAGAAAAGTATATATTTTGTGTAGAGAGGCTATTTCCAGAGTTGGTGACAGTAGTAAAATCTTGGCGTTCTGGGAATGAGACAGAAAAAACATGTATTGGAAAGTTACTACATAAATGAATATATATATATATATATATATATATATATATATATATATATATATATATATATATATATATATAATGCAAGAGGCTGTGGTCATGGAGGAGCATGTTGCCACCCTCTGCTGTTCTGAGCCATCAGTGTATGACTAACATACCATGCCTTACATGACACATAAAGAGCTTGCCAAAATGTGTTTCCTTCATAAGAAACCCCATGGGATGCATGAAGAACTTATACTTGTGGAAAGCTTTGAAACTATTAGCTAAATGTACCTTTCAGTAATGACATGGGACACAGTAGGTTTATATAAAGTATCTGCCTCAAGGATATTCCCCTAGTTCCTACAGGATGTAGGGTAGTATATGTAGTATCCATGTACCACTAAGGAAAAGGCAACACTATGCATGCACTTTCTGATATAGCTCAGTTCTCTGTAGTACTGGGGTCCATTGGCTGCATACACATTGCAAGAAAAGCCCTACCTGGGTATCATTCATAACGGTGTCATTCCATATTCCATAAACTGCCAGTCAGTGCACAAGTTCCACATCTAGCCCATATGTGACTTATACCAGTGGTATGTACAAGGTGATTTTTACAAAGGGTCATCCTACAGGCATAGCCAGCTAAGCCTTGCAGTCATTGATGTGGTCTGTAGGTTTCTTATTGGTGTCATTAGTGAAGAATATATACAATAATGTCCTGTCATAGACCAGAGTCATTGAAAAGTCTGTGTTTTACTGTCTAGATGTCTCTGGTGGTGCAGTATAGTATGACCCTAAACAATGCAGAAAAATCATTGCAGTGTGGGCAGTGTTACACAACATATTGCTATGCAAACTGGTATCAGAGCAGAGATAGCTGTGAGATGGAAGTCCAGGAGTCAGAAGTGGACGAGGTACCTGACAAGGAGTTGTGGAAGAGCCAGCTGTGGGGAATAACTATGCCAGACAGAGATTAGCCAAGTATTCCGTGGCACTGGCTAAAAGACAGTGACTGGTTCAAAACTATGAGCCAGAATAGTTCATAAAACAGTAAATATGATGCATGCAAAATTACATCCAGGCTGTGTTATACCATTTCATTGCCTGGTCACACTGTGCATCAGACACAGACTACCCAGATAACAGTTTACTAAGGGCAGAGTAGAGTTATCATATGCAGGGATAGGGAGAGCCACAGTGGCAACTGTCAACAATGAGCAGTGAGTGAGTGTGTGTGTGTGTGTGTGTGTGTGTGTGTGTGTGTGTGTGTGTGTGTGTGTGTGTGTGTGTGTGTGTGTGTGTGTTTGTGTGTGTGCATGTTTGTGTGTGTGAATAGAAAGTGGGTAAAGGAAACGATGATGATGATGTGTGTGTGTGTGTGTGTGTGTGTGTGTGTGTGTGTGTGTGTGTGTGTGTGTGTGTGTGTGTGTTGTCTCTATTGTTTTGTGACTGTGTGGTGGTGAGCAATGCTGATGTGTGTGCGCAAGAACACAGATTCAACAGATGATGTGGCATTGGGCCATGGTTTAGCAGACAGGTCCACGGACACCCACAGTAGATGTACATGTTGACCATGCTTGTCCTTGTCCATGGGTGTGCCACAGGCAGAATCTGCAGCACACATGGATGATGGAGTACTTTTTGAGTGTAAGTGGTGGGTTGTGCCATGGGTGATCCCTGCACAAAAAAAAAAAAATCTACATCTATCCATGCTGCCCTGCACCGTTGTCATGTCCCAGACTGTCCCCCCACAAGGTAGGCCTCATTACTGGAGGCAATATTGTACTGGCAATGGAAAGTGTGATTGTCACGATGGGCATCTGCACAGTGGTACCTGTTGTATACAACTCCCTATGCCACATGTCACTAATATTCCATATCTGGCCCACATAGAAGTTTTCACGCAGAACATGTACTAACCAGTCAGCTCAGCTATGGGTGTATTAGTCTCTGCATTTCCCTGTATTATGGCTTTACTCAAATGCTGGGTAGTGACCATGGAGACACTCAACTTGGTTGGTTGACAGTATCCATGTTGTGTTTAACCACTGCCATGTCATTCCCTGAGGTCATCATGCACTGAGCAGAGTTGGTGGCAGTCAAGATGGGGAGTAGTGGGACTGTGCTGCCTATAAAGAGGACATCCCCAGGGTAGATATGTTGGCATCTTCCTTTACTTGGGCATCATCCAATCAGGTGAGGACATGGCTGTCACATTACCAAAGTCTGTTAGTCACACCACAACTCCCAGCTGTGTCTGGATTTGGCTGCTATCATCATTGGACAGAGTCTGTTGGAAGAGCCCCTCCTGTGGTCCTCCAATATTGTACCAGGCAGGTTGTTTTGCTGTATGCTGCACAGTTTGTGACCCTTCTTATGACTTTTTCAGTGGTCCAGTTTTGGCCAATGATAGCAGTGATGTCCTCTATAATATCCCAGCAGACATGATCACTTAAGGCCCAGTCAGATCTCTCAGGATGGAACCTTTGCTGACGATGCTTACTGAGGGTCTGCAGTAGGATGTCTCTCTGCCTGGAAGAATTCACTATTACAGTGCTTATCAGTCCATGGGATGATAATCAAGAATGCCAAAGAAGTATGCATGTAAGCCCTTGGGTGGTCACCCCATCACAGCTACATCTGCAACTAGCCAGTGCTGACAAGACCTCTGTTCCATTTTAACACTTGGGGACTACTCACTTGCAAAGCTGGCATTCATGTAGACATGTTATGTATGGCATTTCTTCAGGTCTACAGTGACATGAGGCAAGATGTCAAAATAGCTTGAGCAGGAAACTGAGTACAGACATGGCTTTGTGTGGGTCATGACATCAGTCACACAGGCAAACACAATAACAGAGCTGTTGGACATGCTACACATAAAGAAATCCCAATCCCTCAGAGCCACATGCTCCAGGGATCTAAACCTTGAAATCACAATAAACAAAACATGCTGGAGGGATAGGTTCCTGACCCAGGGACTCCACAGACTGTGGAACAGACTACTCATACATGTCAAGCCTCTTTGGTCCTCTTCAAAAGGAACCTTGACGATTGGATGAGAGAAAGGAAATTCACTCCGGGGAGGGGTCCAGGGAAGTAAATAGTGTGAGAAGAAATAGCCAGGAAATTGTTATGGCTAGGCTTGTATAGGCCCTAGGTCTGATAGCCTAGTACCAACCTATGAACCTATGAACCTATGAACCTATACTGCTTTCATGTACATTTTGAAATATTACAACTATAGATGTACCATAGGACCAGCAGATGAAGTGACTGTTAGTGCTCTTCACCCTCCCTGCCCATGCTGTACACCAATCCTATGAAATACAGTGTATCTGGAGCTACTACACAATCAGCAAGATAGGACAAAGGACAGTATGTTTGTGCATGTGTGCAGCTCACAGGCAGACATGACCCTGCAGAAGAACATCCCACAAGATGTGAATGCAATCATCTACTGTCCACAGGCATCTCCCTAAATGGGCATGTTTGTAGGACATTCCCCTCCCACACCAACAAATGTAGCTCAGCCTAGATGTACAACTGCCTGTTAAAAATGTAGGAAGGGGATAACCCAAACTGGTAGAAAGGTCATTGTTTAAACATACATGACAGGGATTTCTGATAAAGGCAAGACAATGTGTTTTTTTGCAGAAGCATTAAAGACTTAGAAAATCTTCAAACACTGGACCCATCCCATTTCAGTTTTGTCAAGGGCATGTTATAGTTACTAAACTTGGTGAATTTCTTCGAGAAGTTCACTAGAGCCATGGACAAGGGCAAAATGATGCATTCTACCTACTTGATCTGGTAAAGGTATTTGACACAATACCTCGCTTGGGTATTATAGACAAACTCACAAATGTAGGCATAAATCCCTATGTCAAAAAAAACACAATCCAAGATCAGAAATTAACACTGACAAAGAAAAAGATGGTAAAATGGTACAATTTATTCCCCACGTTCTGGTACCTTGGCTATTCGCCTTCTGTAGAACAATTCAAAAACAAAACACCATCTCTTTATGTATCCATAATGCCAATCATTATTCAATTAATTAATCAGACCACAAGGAAGGTGAAGGTCTGTATTTTAGAGCATTTAGGGGACATTAGGAGATCAACATAGATAGCCCGGTGGCTTCTCATTTCATGTCCGTGCACAATGGTGTAGTAGAGGGGTTTATTTTCAGTGTGTTGGCATGACCAAGGGGTTCTTTAGACAACTTTAAAAAGGAATTGAACAAGTTGGAATACAGAATGATAGTTAATTATCATACAGTATATCCTAGGGGTATGAATTTAGATAGTAACATCACTTTTTGAATGGTGTTAGAGTAATGTAATTTGTTTTTTATTGATTCTAAGAAATGTTTTAAATTGTTTTATCAGATGTACTTAAGGTAATGTTATGTAATTAATTATTTAGAGTCATAAGTTTATTATTGTATGATAATTAATGCATTTAGAAGAGCTAGATTATAGTATCTGTATGAGGTATATTTTCTGTATGAGACTTTAGAATTTGTAAGGGGAAGAAAATATAAAAGTATTTTCTATGTATTTCTATATGTTCCTTTTCATAGTTATTTACATTTGATAGATTGTTTTATCTATATAATGGCACTTTAAGAACATGGATATTTGTTGTTCTTCGATTGATTAGTTAATTGAATAATGACTGGCATTATGGATATATAAAGAGATGGTGTTTTGTTTTTGAATTGTTCCACAGAAGGCGAATAGCCGAGGTACCAGAACTTGGGGAATAAATGGTTCCATTTTACCATCTTTTTCTTTGTCAGCATTAATTTCTCATCTTGGATTGTGTTTTTTTTTTTTTTTTTGCATTTCGTGAGTAGAAGTTGGATGGTGGTGTAGTATTTTGAATAAATCCCTATGTCACCTGATAGATAGCCAAATGACTCACAGATAGGAAACATGAAGTTAGGGTGGAGGAATTCACCTCCACAAAGAGGTCTGTTTCTAGTGGTGTTCACAGGGCTCTGCAATGAGACCTCTCCTATTTGGAATATATTCTCTGATGTCAAGGCAAATGTACAGTGCCTTTGGCTGATCAAATTTGCTGACAACTGCAAGCTGGATGCAATCTTTGAATCTTTCAAAGATGCAGATACCTGCCAGGAATGTCCGACACAGGCAAATAACTGGTGTTAGAACCATGGCCTAAACTCAATGTAAAAAATGCATAATTATACCTTTGGGAATACGACCACTCCTGCAAATTACAGCACTGACAACACTCCCCTAAGAGTAGAACCATTGGTAAGGCACTTGGGAGCTCAGGTTGACAGTAACCTGAACTTTATTCAGCATATGTTCATGGTAATGAAAACATCATTCTAGATGGCACAACTTATAAGTAAGTGCATGTCATCCACATCTAAAGAGATCATAGTACCAGTATACTCAGCCTTCATTAGACCAGTAGTTGAATACAATAAATCCTTCAGCATGTACCTGTCCAGGCATCAGCAAAAGCTGGAGTGGCCACTAACGTACCTCCCTAAAAGAATACAGGGTGTAATTAATATGTCCTGTGCGGACTGCCTCAAAGCCATGTCCCTGTACTCAGTCTACTACAGACTACTGAGGGGCGATCTATGCCTAACCTACAAGGCATTCTTTGATTCCATCCTAATGGATCTGCTCACATTCTCAAAGCAAACAGCACTAGAATTACCTGATCTAAAGATCTAAACCTCATCTGTGACATAAACAAAACATGTTGGAGGGACAGGTATGTATATCAGCGATTACTCCTTTTCTGGAGCAGACATTCTCAAAGTAAGCAGCACTAGAATTACCTGATCTAAAGATCTAAACCTCATCTGTGGCATAAACAAAACATGTTGGAGGGACAGGTATGTATGTCAGAGATTACCCCTTCTGGGGAACAGACTCCCCATTCATGTGACACAGAGCTCTTCCCTAAGCCTATTCAAATGCAATTTGGACCAATGGATGGGAAATGAATTCAGCCCTGGCTTGTTGCCTGTGGCCCTTATGGATAGTGACAGTTTATAGATGCCCTAAGGCATAGGCATAAACCAAAACCATTCTGGCCTATTGTCACTAATAATTGGAAAAAAATGGGGCACGAATGATTAGGTTTAAAAAGGGTCTAGGGACATTAACCCAACAACGTCCTATGACCCTATATACTTAGCCTGCAAGTGTAATGATGTTCAGTCATGTATGTTCCCCACACCCAGCCATATTCCCCACTGATGCAGACCATAGGAGGTAGTCAATGAAAAATGTGTATGGACACATCAGTCAAAAAATACCACTGTGGAGGGATGTTGACAACAGGGCCACTCTATGCATGCCTCTTGTCTATGCTTGCTGAGGTCCCAACAAAACAACCCACAGTACTTCACTCACAGCTACTGCATCAGTAATCTCAGCATCCAAATATTTTGTATTTATAATACTAATACTTGGCAGAAGTAATATGCTCTTGTAAAAAGAGCATACCCAGTGGATTTGGTCAATGACTTAACAGAAGAGATAATCAGAAAAATAGAAAATGGACATTTTAGGCCCATTATTAATAAGGAGATGGGACCAAGTGAATCATCACTTCTCAGTGATGTACTTTCACAGCAAGTAAGCAGTCTTCCCATTGATGTTCAATCTTTTGACAATATTTTGGTAGAGGCTGACACTGTGTTCACAAGGTCTTTGACTATTACTTTTACTCATGATTTCCATACTTTAAGATGGGTATTTAATAGAAATTGGGAAATCTTGATGGAAGATTTCAATATTATAACCCATTTAGTTGATAAACCTATTACTACCAATGGGAGAGGCAAGAATATGAATGACTTGTTGAAAACTAGGCAAGTTATCTTTTCACAGGCCCATCATGATATGTACAAGTGTGGAACATGCGGCTGGTGCCATAAGATCAGAACAGGAGACAGATTTAAAGTTAAGAATGTTAAATTGCAAATTAAAGCTAAATATAATTGCAATTTGAAAGCCATAGTACAAGCAGTCTAGCTACTTGTGATTCATGCTCGGTGTTTTATACAGGAAAAACTGAAAGAAGATTTAGTTAGAGAATTTATAAGCATGAATATGCTATTAAAAAAGGAAATCTTAACAATGCTTTAGCCTGTCACATTCACGACAATACTAACCATTCATTCAAGTTCATGGCAATTGCCCATGTAGAAATTAATGAAAGGGCACCATGGGGAGCCAGCTTGGAACTCAAAGAATTAAAATGGCAGATATTGTTACAGGCTGATAGATGGCCAGGCATTAATGATAGAGTATCAATTGTTTCAGTTTTGAAACTAAAGGCACTTGAAAGAAAAAAGATTGAGAAGGGAAACTAATGGGGTTTCCATTCTCATTGTGTTATATTCAAGTGCAATTCATCAATGGACATAAAAAGTTGTGGATAATAGTTTCTTATAGTATTTTTAATATTTTTCTCACAGATATTTTTCATGTATTTCAAGTGCCAGCATTTTAATTGAACAGTGCAATGTAGTTATTTCAGTTTAATGTATTTTGTATTAGATATTTTATATATCACATATAGGATTTAAATAAAGGCATTTTAAGGGGTTCATGTTGCTTTAAGTGTTTTATCCAATTAGAGAATGACTATCAGTATTTAAATGTTGGAAATGTAATACCAGGTTGTCTGATGACGTTTATACTGCATAAATGAAACCAGTAACCTGTTATTTTCTTTGTGCAATGCTGTTGGAATTTTTGTCTTATTAAACAAGAGTGATTTTACTTTGGCGAATCCTTTTTTGAACCATTTGCTCCTACGAATGAGGCACAGCCTGTCATTTTTGAGTAGTCTGCGCTTGTTTTTTATAGTTTTTTTCAGTGAAAAATGTGTATGGACGCATCAGTCAAAAATACCACTGTGGAGGGATGTTGACAACAGGGCCACTCTATGCATGCCTCTTGTCTATGCTTGCTGGGCTCCCAACAAAAACAACCCACAGTACTTCACTCACAGCTACTGCATCAGTAATCTCAGCATCCAAATATTTTGCATTTATAATAGTAACACTTTGCAGAAGTAATTCTCCGGTACAATATACCACAACATTTCTGCAGTGGCAAACAATGCATCCCAGTGCTAACTGGGATACATACAATCGTTGGTAAATAGCTTGGAGTATGGTACCTATATAATATGCAAAGACACAATCCTCAGAACCTCTTTTATGAAACATACCACATCCCCCCAACTCTTGCCTGCCATGACAGTACAACCTATCTAAGGCTACCTCTGTGTAGTCTCTCACAGAGTTGTATCATGGCCTTACCTCTTACAGTATCAAGACTATGATTCAGCATTGTGAGAGACTATACAGAGGAATCATTGCCTTACCTCCTGCCATATCAAGGTATCCTATATGTCCTTAACACTGGCACATAGGAGAAGTACTAGACAAGTGATCACACTAGAGGCCTAGCCTTATACGCCTTTAAATATAAGGACATAAAGGTTCTTGCCACCCCAAATCATTTGGGTCCAGATTATCATGGACATCTATATGGGGGCATGTTATTAGGGAAGTTACTAAGGATTTGTTGGCGGTGTCAGTTAAGATAATACTTTTTCTCTTGACACCCTCTGTCCATAAGGGACATGGTGGCCAGACAGGGATACATTTATGATTTCCTGTCCAATTGTCAAGGTTTCATTTGAATAGGGTCAGGGATAAACTCTGTTTTACATGGATGGGGATCGTATCCTGTAATATGAGGATCATTTGGGACACATATCTGTCTCACCAGCACATTTTGTTCATGTCACAAGAGAAGTTCAAATCCCTGGATCTAGTGTTTCTGGTGCTGTTTGTTTTGAGCATGTGCAACAGATCCATCAGTGCTGGATCAGAGGAAGCCCTGTATGCCAGGCAAAGATCCCCATTCAACACATTGAATGAGACTGAATACAGAGACAGAGCCTTTAAGTTATCAGTGTAGGTCAGAGTATTCATGCCTTGAATTATCCTGTTGAGAAACCCATGTGGGCATTCCAACTGTTGCAAGTGTCAGGTTAGGTACATACCAATGGGGGCACTGTATTCAATGACAGGTCTGATAAGAGCCTTGTAGAGTGGTACTATAATTTCCTTGCACCTGGATGCTATACTCTTACCTATAAGATGGGCAACATAGAATGGTTTTCTTATTATCTTAGCTATGTGTTTGCAAAGGCCGTATTGCTGTCTACATATGTTCCCAGATCCCTCACTACTGGGTCAGGGGTGTTTTATCAATGGAGCAATTAACTTGATTTGACAGTTTCTCAAATGGCATTATGCCACATTTTTTGGCACTGAGTTTTAGGCCATGGTTTTGGCACTAGTCATCTGTCTGTGTTAAACCCAATTGCAAGATGTTGGTTTTTTGGTGAATTTATAATATCTACCAATTTACAGTCATCTGTGAACTTGGAGAGCCACAGGCCTTGAATGTTAGCTTTAACTTCTGAGAAGCAGATGCCAACCAGCAATGTGCCCATAATGCATGGAGCCCTAAGGTACTCATCTGGTGACTGGTGCCTTGGTGGAGGTGGTCTCACTAACCCTGACTTCTTGGGTCCTGTCTGTGAGCTAGCTAGTAATCCAGTGAGTTATGTAAGGATTTACATCTAGCGCAGAGAGCTTGTTAAAAATGCCCGAGTAGAGTAATTTATTGAATGCCTTAGGCAGGTCAAGATACGCAGTATACACTGTCTTACCCTCTTCCATTGCCTTGATGACCCTCTCAAAGAAATCTACCAGGTTAAGTAGGCATGACCTTCCCTAAACAAAGCTAAATCGGGACTGTTGCAGCGTCTGTGGGTTACCGATGCCCTTGTTTATCATTTCCATGATAATTTATTCTATGGCTTTGCAAATTAGGCTTGTTAGACTGATGGGTCTTTAGTTCTCTGGGTTGTTGATGGTCTGCCTTGTGGAGGGGACTGACTGTTGCCATCCTCCACTCACTTGAAACATAACCTGTTTCAAGGCTGTATTTGAGCAGTGCCGCAAGGAGTCCTAATAGGTCATGTTTTAGACTTTATTCTACCATGTTGGAGAGTACCAGCAACCTGGGATATTGTTAGGACCCACAAAAATAGTGTTCTTGGTTTTAGTGAGCGCTGCCAATACCTACTCCCTGATAGTGGCTGCAGGAAGTATGTTGGAGGTGATTTCACTGATGGAACCGGGTGGGGTAGTGGAGGGTGAAGTCTGAGGAGAATTTATCTAACAGTAGATTTGCTATGTCACCGTGATCTCTGAAGGTGGAACCATTCACCATCAGTTTAGCACACTGCTGTGTATTACTTATAAGGTTCTGGACTTAGCTGAAGAAGGTCATCTAAATGTCTTTAGCCTGCAAGGCTATCCTGACCTTGTAGTTGGCTTTGTTGGACTAAATTGTACTTCTTAGTTTCTTATTTAGTTGTATAAGAGAGCACCTGTCTTTAAGGGAATTCCTCTTCCTGATTTTGGCCATGATTTTTTTTTTTTTTTATTATATACCATGTTAACGTGAGGATTTTAACAGTAGGGTTTGTTTCTAATGTTTGTTTTGGGTTTATTTTAGGTATGTATGGCAACCTCTATGCAGCCATTCAAATGTTTGTATAGGGACTGTGTGAATTATTCTGCATGGGTAGCTGTGATCTTGGAGTTGGGGTGAGCCTTGAATTCTGACAAACTGTCACTTAATAGGATGTAGTTTGCCTTTGAAAAGTTCCTAACTGTTACTGTTCTAGATAGATTTTCTAGGTTGACTTTTACTTCAAATGAGACAGCATTATGATCTGAACTCACTATAGAGGACGCGATATGATGGGGTGCATTATTCTACCATGCTGGAGAGTACCAGATCCAGTATGTTGATCCTCTGGTTAGAGCATGCACTAACTGTTCCACAGTGTTTTTGTTAATAAAGTCTACGAAGCATTTTGCCTGTGAATTTGAGACAGTGTATTATTCCCAGTTTATAGATTCATAGATTCATAGACTGTTACTAGGTTAATAATCCAATGAGCCTTTCTAAGCCTAACTAAGCTTTCCTGAAATAATGATGATGTCTTGCATCCAAATAGGACATTGAGGGCCAGACATTTATAAGATATCTCTGTCCATAAGGGACATGGGTGTCAGGCTTGGAGAAAATTTCCTATTCCCCATGCATTTGTCTGAGTTTTGCTTAAACTGGATAATAGACAAACTCAGCTTCACGTGGATGGGAGCCTGTTCCGTAAGAGGTGCAGTCTCTGGAACACATATCTGTCTCTCCAGCATGTTTCGTTTTAAGTCAAGGGAAAAATTCCAGTCCCTAGACCTCATATTTCTGGTACTTTATGACTTACGAATATGTACGAGATTCATAACAGTGTGGCTTTCAGATACCTTGTAAGCCAGGCAAAGATCACCTCTCAGCAACCTATAGGAGACTGAGTAGAAGGAAAGGGCTTTAAGGCATCCTGCATAAGGCAGGTTTGTTACATCTCGTATTGTTTTTTGTAAGGAACCTTTGAGGTCGCTCTAGTTGCTGCATATGCCTGGTGAGGTACATACCAAAGGGAGGATTGTACTCTATGATTAGTCTGATAAGGGTGGAGTACAGTGAAATAATAACCTCTTTGGACTTAGATGCCATGCCCTTACTTATAAGTTGTGCAACATAAAATGATTTCTTTACCACTGTGAACAAATGGTGGTCAAAGATAAGGGTACTCTCTACATGCATACTCAGATCTGTGACCACTGGGTCAACTCTTAGGGTGTATTAGCAACATGATAATTATCTGGGATAGTTGATTTCCCAAAGGGTACAGTTATGCATTTCTTAGCATTGAGTTTAAGACCATGGCTTTGGCACCATTTATTAGTCAAAGATAGACCTTATTGAAGAATGCTATTGTCTGCAGGGGAGTCGATGATAACCCCCAGCTTGCAATTATCTTCATACTTAGTCAGCCATAAACCTTCAGCATTTGCTTCCATTTCAGAGAAATGGATGCCAAAAAAAAGAGGGCCCAATATCAAGCCCTGGGGAACTCTGCTGATGACTGGCCTCTTGGTGGAGGTGGCCTCACCTATTTTGAACTCCTGGGTCCTATCATTGAGTAAGCTGGCTATCCAGTGGGTGATAAATGGGTTTATACCTAAATTAGCGAGCTTGTCTACAATGCCTGAGTGGGGTATTGTATCATAGGATCATAGGAGTTTACTAGGCTAATGTCCCTGGAACCCTTACAAGCTTAGCCCAGAGTTTATCCCTAAAAATAAACCTCAGTCAGCACCTGTTGCCCCTGTCAGTAAGGGACACAGGTGGAACCCCTGGGACAAATGTGTGTTTTCCCATCCACTCATCAAGGTTGTGCTTGAAGAGGGTCAGTGAGGTACTCTGTTTGACGTGTATGGGAATTCTATTCCAGAGATGGGGCAGCCTCTGAGAGACAAACCTGTCTGTCCAGCAGGTTTTGTTGATGTTGCATATTAGATTTAGGTCTTTTGAGTGGATAATACTCGAGGAGTTATACTTATGGATATGAAGCATCTCTAGTAGGGCAGGGTCTGCGATTGCCTTGTAGGCAAGATACAGATCACCTCTGAGCAATCTGTACAATACTGAGTAGAGTGACAGTGATTTGAGCCTTTCTGCATAGGACAAGTTTTGGAGGCCATGGATACTCTTTGTGAGGTATTTCTGTGGCCTTCTAGTTGGTGCAGATGTTTGGAGAGGTACACACTAAACTGGGCATTATACTCAGTTTTTTGGTCTAATGAGGGAGGAGTATAGAGAGGTAATAACCTCCTTTTTTCTGGATGCAATCCCTTCACTTATGAGATGAACCAAGTAAAAGGCTTTTCTGACCACTGCCACTATATGATGGTCGAATGTGAGATTGTTATCAACTTGAGTACCCAGGTCTCTCACCCAAGGTTGTGTCGTTAGGGGGTTGCCGTTGATGTGGTAATCCGTAGGGGCCATGTTTTTGCTGAATGGTATGATAATACATTTTTTTGCATTTAGCTTGAGGCCATGACTTTGGCACCAGTCATTAGTTGCTGTGGGAACCACTTACAGTATGTTAACATCATTTGGGAATTCAATGGCAGCACCCAACTTACAGTCATCTACAAACTTGGTCAGCTACAGGCCTTTTGCCTTCATCTGGACCTCTGAGAAGTAGATGCCAAATAGTAGGGT
Source organism: Protopterus annectens (assembly GCF_019279795.1). Taxonomy (NCBI): domain Eukaryota; kingdom Metazoa; phylum Chordata; order Ceratodontiformes; family Protopteridae; genus Protopterus; species Protopterus annectens. The sequence goes on from NC_056746.1 coordinate 763,071,142, forward strand.
TTCCAGGACAGATCCTTGGGGAACTCCACTAGTGACAGCTCTGCTATTGGAGATGGAGGTACCTATTTTAACCTTGAGGGTCCTATCAGTGAGCCATTTGGCCACCCACCTGATGAGATAGGGATTTACACCAAGTTGTGTTAGCTTCTCGATGATGCCCGAGTGGGGGATTGTGTCAAAGGTCTTGGCCAAGTCAAGGTAAGTTGTATGTACTGACTTTCCCTAATTCAGGGCCTTGGTGACAGTCACAAAGAAGTCAACCAGGTTCAACAGGCAAGATTTGCCCTTGACGAATCTGAACTGGGTGGAGTCAAGTGCTTGGAGATTGCCTATGTCCTTGTTTATGAGATCCATAATAATATGCTCTATGGCTTTACAGTTCAGACTTGTCAAGCTAATGGGGCGATAGTTTCCAGAGTCAGTAGTGGCACCACCTTTGTGCAAGGGGATGACAATGGCAGTTCTCCACTCTGCTGGAATGAAGCCTGTACTTAGGCTGTGGTTAAATAGGGTGCTCAATGGCAAAGACATTTCTTGCTGGAGATGGTGCAGAATACAACCTGGGATACTATCAAGACCCATGGAAGTTGTGTTCTTTGCCTTGGATAGGGCCTTTAACACTTGATATATGGAGATTTGAGGTGCGGGACAAGTATCAGGGATGTCAAAAGGGCCTTTGGGGGGACAGGGGGGTGAAGTTTGTGCTGAACTTATCTGTTAGCAGGTTGAGTAAGTTAACAGGATCAGTGTAGGTGATACTGTTAAGTACTAATTCGGAACAAACATGACCCTTGCCATGGAGGTTTCTGACATAATTGAAGAAGGCATTATGGTTTCCCTTTGTTTTGGAGGCTATTTTCAATTCATAATTGGCTTTGGAGGTTTTCACTAGTGATCTAATTTGCTTGTTGAGGCTGAGGAGGTAGTTTTTCCAATTTGGAATTTGTTCCTTTTTACCCTTGGACAACAGTTTCTTCCTATTTTTGTAAAGCCTGTTGATAGAGGATGTCCACCTAACAGGTTTGTTTTTCCTTGAGGAGCAGGTTTTAGTTCTGTTGGGTATGGCTGAGCCCATACAGTTGTCAGCTTTTGAGAAGTTTTTTAGCTTGAATACAGCTGGGGGGTGGGGGGTGGGATAGAAACTTCAAATGAGACAGTCCGATGATCTGATCTCACGGGTCTATATCAGAAGCGCAGACTTTCAAAAGGTCAAGTCTCATATGTTTGACACCATATGAGCAAACTTTTGAAAGCTTGCAAGTTTCAACGGAGATCACTGTAGGGAATATTTCCCTTTACTGCCTTGTAGTGCAATCTCAGAGTTGGTATATTTAAGTAGCAGGGTGTGTGGGGGGTGCAGGGGGCTTGCCTCCCTGCTCAGAGCGTTCAGGTAGGTTTTTTGTTTTTGTTGATTTTTATTATATGTTCACTGTTTTAAAACTTCGCTCATATGGTGTTGATCATATGAGCTTCAAAGTTTTAAAACTTCAAGCATATAATATAGACTTGATCTCAGTGGGAGGAACATACTATGGGAGTGGTGCAAAAGTCACCCATGTTGGTGAGAATGGACCACATTCCTAAGTCAAAGTATGATTACAGTTCATAAAATTAGTATTGTTAGTATTGTTTCAGTCTTTGATATCAGCCAGAAGTGCTCTTCGTAGCACCTGCAATGTCCCCAGTAATGACTCCTTCTGCAATTCGTATGGAGTTACATGCATTGGTAACATATCTAAATATGACATGCTCCACTTAAAGAAATTCCAATCCCTCAGAGCCACATGCTGTAGGGATCTAAACCTTGTCATCACAATGAAAAAAACATGCTGGAGGGATAGGTTTCTGACCCAGAGACTCCCCATACTCTGGAACAGACTGCCCATACATGTCAAGCAGAGTGCTTCCTTGGCCCTCTTCAAAAGGAACCCTGACGATTGTAGTCGAGATAGGAAATTCACCCCTGGGATCACATCAGTCACCCTGCTGGACAGGGGTCCAGAGGAGTAAATATTGTGGGAAAAATATCCAGGGAATTGTTTGGCTAGGCTTGTATAGGCCCTAGGGCCATTAGCCTAGTACCAACCTATGAACCTATGAACCTATGAATGATTGTAGATGCTTTTTTATGAGGCCCATTGCTACTACTACTATTGGAACTGTCTGGGTATCTTTCTTCCACATAGCTCTCATTTCTGCCTGCAAATCCTGATATTGTATGACTTTGTGTCTCTCTCTGTATGCAAGACACTGTAGTCACTGATCAATGTTACTTTTATCTTCATTTTATGGAGCACTATATGTAGTTTCTTGCATCTGTCTTTTGAATTGTTGGTAATGGATAATCGCATGTTCTATAGACTTTGTAATTTTCTATGATGCTTTATAGCTCATGTTTCCAGTGTTTTTCAGCTACTTAAATATTATAATGTTTGAACAATCCCCAGTGCAGCAGTCTTGCCACATTATTATGCCTTTTAGCATGCAGTCCTTCTGCCATTAGTATATCACAACCAGCAACGAGGTGTGTGATTTTCAATCCTTTAAAAAAATCTACATCTGCCTGTTTCTCTCACATCTTCAATGGACTTTGTAAACCAACGTGTATGTAGCCCACTGTCTTGGGCTACCAATATTAACCTTTCATCTTTTGGTTTTAATTCACCTTTTTTTAACTATTCCTCCATCTGATCCTGATCAACATAGGGTTCTTTCAGGAGCTTTCTATACTTGCAACTATATTTATGCATTTTCCACATTTCTTGCCTTCTCATCTGGTCCTTCACCTTATATTCTTTCTTTAGTGTTTTGGCATATACACTTGCTGCTTGATTTTTATCTACTTCTGGTTTGATTTCCATTCCCGCTTGATTCCAATATGCTTCTGCTAGACTAAGAAGGGAAGTCGTCTTAGATTTATTCTCCTCATTTTTCAAAACTTTTATTATATTTGGGTCTTGTGAGGTCAGCAGATATATATGCAGTCACACAATTGCAAATATATACATGTAATCAGTTTCAAGTAGACTCATACCTCTTTCGGAACAGGGAATATATAATCTTGGTATGCATTGATTTTTATAATACATTTGATAAGCATGAAACTTCCTTCTTGTTCAGTTCAGGTTCAGTGTGGGTGATGCCATTTACAATAAGTTCTACCCATTGTTGTGTATTTCCTCTGAGGTTACAGACACAGCTAGAAAGCTTTGTGGTTGTCTTTTGCCTGAAAAGCTATTTTTTCTTCAAATGTAGCCTTTGAAATATTAATTAGCCAGTCCTGCATGGAATATGGCTGCCGAGTGATCCAGCAAACAGCTGATCTGACATGCATGAGCGTGCCTTCACTATTCTTGCATGGATGCAGCTGCAGAATGCTAATTACCTCATTTGCTGGTGACATGCAGATTGAAAACAATACCAGGGAACACTGGCTGTCAAGGGGAAAGGCTCTATGTAAGTGCAGTAACTATGGACTAAGGCAGTGGGGTATGCAAATGAGGGGAAAATTTCTGAATCACAAACATCTTTGAAGCCCCAAACTGCATCTAACCGTGTAGGTGCTCTAGCATGATGGTGTAACTAGGAGGAGCAACAGACAAGAAAAGGGGGTATGTAAGGCATGTTGTAAGCACATTGGAGCTCTAAGGTACAGAGATAAGCTTAGCTAAGCACAGCTAAGCAAGGGGGGGTGTCTGAGGCTGTATTAACTTATTCCATGAACTGAGGAGCATGCTCACACCCAGGGGAAGGCCATTTCTTACTGTTTACATAAGCTAAATGGGTTTGCACAGTGTGCATCCAGTCTAAAATTAAAAAAAAAAAAAAACAACCGGAAATAGCAGGACTGTTTACATTTGGGCACTGGGTTTGTGCGGTGCACCTCAGGGCTTAAAAGGGGAGGAAATGGGAAGGGGAAAAATAAAAAAAGGAAAATAGCAGAATTAAAGGAATCAAGTACAAATAACATAGCTGGCAGGTGGAATGCATCCTAGTCAGCCAATTATATAGGCAGCATCTGCAGCACAACAGTATAAAGTATGGAAACACCTTACAGTCTGTTTCTTCCCACAAACTCTGCATAATTGGGGTACACATGTGGGGGAATCTTAACTGGAAAAATGTTAGGGGCTGCCATTGCTTTGATCCATCATTATGTGCTAGAGGCTGACGGTGGAGAGGAGGACAATGCTGACAACCACCACAGACCAAGGAGGAGGAGAAGAGTGTTCAGTCCCAGGGTATCTTACCAGGGGCTGCATGATCTGGAAATAGTAGAGTGCTACAGGGTGGACAGAGACATACTTCAGCAAATCTCTGAGCTGTGTGGCCTCAACTCAGACCTAGAATCAATAGAGGGGAACCCATCCCAGTGGATACCAAGGTATGTGTAGCCTTAAAAATTCTAACTACAGGTACTTCCCAAAGACCTACTGGGGATATCATGGAGATCTCACAGGCATCTGCATCCAAAGTACTCCACCAGTTCCTGGATGCCATGCTACCACATGCTGGTGAGCACATTTACTTCCCCAACACCCATGAGGAGACGACCAGCAATATGCTTCTCTTCCACCATGTAGCAAAATATCCAGAGGTACTGGGTGCCATAGACTGCACACATATCCACATCAAAGTACCACCTGGTGAACAGTGTAGGGTCTAGATAAACCACAAGGGATTCCCCCCATCAACTGCCAGGTCATGTGAAATGCCCAGGGCATTATCATGAATGTGTGTGCTGGCAGCCCTGGAAGCTATCATGACTCCCACATCTGGCATTCGTCACAGCTGTACCAGGCATTTGTCAGTGGGGGGCATCCCATATGGCCATCTGGTGGGGGATGCTGGCTATGCACTGAAGGCGTGGATCATGACACCCCCCAAGAATGCCATAATGAGGCACACTCATAAACCAGGATCATTATAGAGTGTGTGTTTGCGATGCTCAAGTCATGATTCAGCTGCCTTGACATATCTGAAGTCTTGCAGTACTCTCCAGCCACATGTGCACACATCTGCATAGTACGTGCCATGCTACACAATATGAGCCTGCGGAAACAGCTGCGGCAGAAACAAAACAAGGAAGGGCCACACAGCCCCCCACCATTGCTAAGGCTTCCACAGGCACAGAGGGACTCAGAGGAGGAACATCATGAGCCTGCCCCTGTAGGCAGATGGAGGCATGCCCAGTATACCTTGACCTTGGCAAAGAGGCAATGCATAGCACATACACTGACACTGTAGGGACCCAGGGGTTGGCATCTCTCTCTGACTTGCACACACAGTAAAATCAATGCCAAATATCACACCACCAAAAGTGCTCTTCATAGCACCTGCAATGTGCCCAGTAATGACTCCTTCTGCAATTTATATGGAGTTACATGTATTGGTAATATATCTAAATATGAATGTAGATTCTTTTTTATAAGACCCATTGCTCCTACTACTATTGGAACTGTCTGGGTATCTTTCTTCCACATTGCTCTCATTTCTGCCTGCAAATCCTGATATTGTATGACTTTGTGTCTCTCTCTGTATGCAAGACACTGTAGTCACTGGGTGTAGCAATTTCAATGATCAATGTTACTTTTGTCTTCTTTTTATGGAACACTATATGGAGTTTTCTTGCATCTGTCTTTTGAACTCTTGCTAATGGATAATCACATGTGATATAGACTTCATCATTTTCTATGATGCTTTATGGCTCATGTTTCCAGTGTTTTTCAGCTACTTAAATATTATAATGTTTGCACAATCCCCAGTGCAACAGTCTTGCCACATTATTATGCCTTTCAGTGCACAGTTCTTCTGCCATTAGTATATCACAACCAGCAATAAGGTGTGTGACCCTGCGGAAACAGCTGCAGCAGTAACAAAATGGAGAAGGGCCACACAGCCCCCACCATTGCCAAGGTTTCCACAGGCACAGAGGGATTCAGAGGAGGAACATCCTGAGCCTGCCCCTGTAAGCAGACAAAGGCGTGCCCAGTATGCCCTGGCCTTGGCAAAGAGGCAATGCATAGCACATACACTGCCACTGCAGGGAGCCAGGGGTTGGCATCTCTCTCTCTACCTCGCACACATAGTAAAATGGATGCCAAACATCACACCACCTATACCTTACCATGTATAGGCAGTGTACTGTCTGGATTCAACATAATCAGCTCTCAAGCACCATCCTCACAACTGCCTCAGGCACAAGGTAACTCAGTCTCCTTAATAATACATGAATGGAGTAGAATGTTCTGATAGCATATCTATGGTATTGATGCAAGCATGCAAGGGAATGGGGTGGCTTACTGGGATAGCAGCAGGCAACTGACAGCTATATGGGACAGCAGGAAGTGTCAGGCCAGTACTGGCTTACCCACACTATGCAGTATCACGCTAGTTGACAAATACCACTGCAGTATATGTGGTGAGCCAAATAACTGGGGTGTCATAAGTCACATTTATGAATGTCAGAGTGGGGGCCCCATACTCACCCCCAGATTCACCCAGCAGATCAGCTATAGAAAACCATACATAAATGTCTGACAAAGGCCCCCAAATGGTGACACCCATGGAATTCTCACCTGCAGACTTTACACAGTGATATCACAGCAGGTCTGGCAGTGGCAGTATGGCTCTGAAAGGTAAGAACTCCAAAACTAGAAATGTTTATTCCAGAGCACTCTGACCTGTGGTCAGTACTGATATGCCTGTAATTTCAAAGCTAGGGCACACCACTATGCTTAATGTGACCAGAATGTTAAGCAAATAACAGCACAGTCTGTGCAAATGTGTATTGTGTACAGGTATGCCCCACCACCCCCACCCATAGTCCCATAGAAATGCAGTAACATGTCCCTAGCCTTAAGCAGCATCCAGCTGTCACCCATAGTGATGACTCAATATGAACAGAAAGTAATCATCAGTAACACCTAGTCAACTTACTGGTGCCATCCCAGGGGAGTCCACTGCCTAGCAGCCTGGGAACATATGATCATCAGAATGCACTGCCTTGCTACAGATGGCCTGCATCTGTCACACCTGGCCTATAGGCCTCTTACAAAGGCATGCCTCACCAACAGTGCTCTTTTAGGGAGTGTCATGGAGTCCATAACACCAACATAAAACAGTCAACAAAATGCAAAGAAAGACCTTGCTGCTAACTGCTAGGAGCAAACCTGCCAACCTCAGAGAGCCAGAAATCTGGACAAAGCCATGAATAATGGGGAGATAAAGGTCCAAAGAGGAGGACACATTTGAAATACTGCTTTAATAATGTTAACAAGTTGATGGAATGATTGTATTAGCATGAAATGTCTGAAAGGTATGAAGCCTGAAACTGCAATGTCAATGGTCAGTAATATCTGACTTCCACCCTGAGTGAGTTGCAAAACACTTTTGCTTGAAAGCCACACTTGTTTGGGTAACCAACCATATATACAATTCATGAATCTGCACATTCTGTGAAACTCTGTACAGTCAACAGGTATGGCCAGGAGTCTAAACATGGGAATGCAATCATTGCAGGCAGTCCTAACCCTGGAAGATGATGACATGTCTGCACCCACAGAAACCTAGCCCACAGCCATGGAGAGTAACACATCCTTCCCTGACCACTCAACCTATACAATATCCTGACCCCAAAATGTGGGTGGCCAAGCAAAATGAGGTGGGGCATACATATATGTGAGACACATGCACACCTCCAGGCTGGTCAAACAGTCTGAGACACACAAGACCCTCCAAGTGCCGTTAACCCATGAGAAGACCCCTATGCAAAGTCTTGGTAGCTACAGACCAACATAGCTGACCCAGGACACTCCTCTCCACATATCTTACCCCCTAAAAATCTAGCTGGAGTCCGCCTGTCACCCTGTTCCTGCCTGACTTATATTACCCAACCTTAGACTGGAAATCAAACCATGCCAGAACAGAAATGCACATAGATTACCCCATTGTAACATATCACCAAGGTGCTGGACCATTTACACAACTTCAGTAGTCAATTGGTTGTAGGCACACCTCTCAACAGGCTGGATTGTGCAAGAATGCCTAGCATTTGGCCCATAATATTGGTTTGTGCATCATCCATTCTGTACTCCTCTGGTAAATCACTGTGATGCTCTGAGGAGGTATGTCACGAGGTACTGAAACAATACATTACAGTGTCACATGTCATACATGTCAGATGTCTGCTAAAACAAACCCTGTAACTCTAGCAACTCATACATTACTAAGAGAAATAGCCACAATCACCCTATGTATGGCCCATTGTCTCCCCATTTTGATAGGCTATCTCCAGATATTCTGTACCAACAGGTTGAGAGGTATGGCTGTAACACAAAAAACATTGTACTGGAGTACAACAATCTTAGGAATGGAGTCCCTCATTTACTATAGAAAGTCACCCTGGGGATGCTGATACACTTCGAGAATTGTCAGTAAGATCTACAAAATAACAGGCCTTTCCAACCTAGTTCACTTCTCATTGCCCTACTTTAGCAGTCTTGAAGATGTCTGTTACCATGGAAGTACCTCTTGGCAGCCCACAGCCCTATAAGCTCTGTGGTGCATGCGATAAATGGGTAATACTATAGTTAGGTAGAAGTTCTAATCTCAGTCCTGACAAATGTAAAAGTGTGTGTGTTTAGAAGTCAAAGATTATGGGTCCATTCACACCCAGTACACTTTACATTGCCCTACTTTAGCAGTCCTGCAGCTATCAGTCATCTTAGAAGTATATTTCATCAACTCTCACTCCTATAAGCTCTGTGGCATGTGCGATAACTGCTTAACACTATTGTATAAGTAACTAGTTAGGTAGGAGTTCTAATCTCAGTCTTGGCAAATATAAAAGTGTGTTTATAAGTCAAAGATTTTGGGTCCAATCACACCTAGTACACTTCCCAGTGCCCTACTTTAGAAGTCCTGCAGATATTAGTCACCGTAGAAATATCTTTTGTCATCCCTCAGCTCTATAAGTTCTGTAGTGCATGCAATAACTGTGTAACATTATAGTATAAGAAAATAGTTAGTTAGGAGTTATAATCTCAGTCTTGGCAAAAGTGTGTGTGTGTTTATAAGTCAAAGATTTTGGTTCCAGTCACACCAGTATACTTCCCATTGCCCTACTTTAGCAGTACTGCAGATATCAGTCACCTTAGAAGTATCTTTTGTCAGCCCTCAGCCATATAAGCTCTGTGGGGCATACGATAACTGCATAACACTATAGTACAAATAACTAGTTAGGTAGGGGCTCTAACCTCAGTTCTGGTGAATTTGGGTGTGAGTGTATATGTGTAGATTAACATATTTTGTGGCCTCTCTCACCCAGTACATCACCCATTGGCATGCTTTACAAGGGCTGGTGATGTTCCTCAGCTTAGAAGTACCTTTGGACAACCTTCACCCTATATGCTCTGTGATGCATGTGATAAAATGCATAACACTGTAGTAGCAATAAATAGATAGGTGGGGGGTTTAATCCCAGATCTGTGTATGCAAGAACAGTGTACTGTCTGTGGGGGTCTTCTTGTGTTTGTGTGCGAACCATATCCTTTGGGGCAGGTTTTGCTAATTTTTGCTGTTGCCCAACCAGTACATGTCCCAGTATCCACATTGCAAGGCCCACAGTTGTCATCCAATGTAGAGGGAGCTGTAGATACTGTACAGCCCTATCACCATTGTGCCATGTTGAATAACTATGTGACAGTATGGAATAGATAAGATAGACAGCCCATTTAATCCTTGGATACCACTCCCACTCAGGAATCATACACTAACATACTCAGGTAGGCATCAACCCCTATATCAGTAGGTGGCCTGCAAACCGGCTCACAGATAGAACCCACAGTGTTAAACAAAAGGACACCATGTCAGACTACTGACCAGTCATGAGTGGAGTCCCACAGGGTATAGACCTGGGTCCCCTCATGTTCAGGATACACACCTCTGAGCACCAGCCAAATACAAAGGCACCCTGGCTGACAATATTTTCAGATGACTGCAAGGTAGGTGCTATCATTACCCCCCCCCTGTGATGTTGAACTCCTTCACAAAGGCCTCTCTGAGACATATGACTGTTGTCAGAACCCTGGACATTAGCTCAATGCCAGATGATGTTCTGCCATCCCCTTTGGGTACAACATGGTTCCCATAAAGCAATACACTGATGGTAGTCCACTGAACACTGATGTTGTTATAAGAGAACTGGGAACACAGGTTGACAGTGATCTCTCTATTGACCAACACAGTGTCACTGTCTTCAGAAACTCCATCTATGTGTCATGTCTCCTGACTAAGGGTGTTGAATTCAAAAAGTAAAAGGACAGTGTCTCCCTGTACTCTCCCCTCAGTAGACCAATCAAAGTGTACAATGGCCTATTTGCCATGTACCCCACTGGACACCTGCAACAACAGGAGAGGCTACAAAAGTACCCCACAAAGAGGATCTTAGGTCTTACACACCTGCCTATATGGACAGACTCCAATAACTCCAACAAATCTCTGTCTCATATTGGCTACTTTGGTGCGATCTCTGCTTGACTTACACAGCCATGTCTGACCCAACTCTGTCAAGAATGCTACATCTGAAGAAGCCAATCTGTCCACACCACATGCCCCAGAGACCTCAACCCCATCCTTACAATCAACACGACATGCTGGAGGGACAGGTTCACAACCCAGAGACTGGCCATGCTACAGAACAGATGTCACATACATGTCAAGCAGAGCACATCACTGGCCTTCTTCAAGATAAATCTGGAAGAGTGCATGGGGAATAGAATACCCACCCTGGGGATCACTCCAGTGACTATACTCACTAGATACACTGGGGAGAATCATCAGGTGGCATGATTCCAGGGTATTCCCATTGGCTAGCCTTGTAAAGCCTTCATGGCCATTTCCTAGTGCACACCTATGAAGCTATGAACCTATGGATCCCAGTCCTGGCAAATGCTTGTTTGTGCACTAGTGTGTATAAAAGTGTTTGTGAGTGTGTAAACATGTAGATGAATGTAGTTTGAGGCCCATCTCACCCAGTCCAACTACCATTGCCTTACCTTACAAGTGCTGCTGATGTTATTCACTATATAGGTACCTTGGGACACTCTTCAACCTATAAACTCTGTAGTGCATGAGGTAACTGCATAATACAATAATACCAATAGTTATTGGTATAACTACACAGGTAGGGGTTCTAATCTGAGTCCTGACATTTGTGTGTGTGTGTGTGTGTGTGTGTGTGTGTGTGTGTGTGTGTGTGTGTGTGTGTGTGTGTGTGTGTGTGTGTGTGTGTGTGTGTGTTTCAGTACCTTTAAACAAATGTCACTCCATAAGCTCTGTGGCGTGTGCAATAAATGTGTAACAATGTAGTACCAATACATAGATAGGTAGGGGTTTTAATCTGAGTCCTGGCAAATGTGTGTGGGTGTGTGAACTGTTTCCTCTGTTTGAGTGAAAACTATATGCAGTGGGTGGGTTTTACAATTTTAGGCCATGGTACTCCAAGTACCTGTCTCAGGGTCCACTTTACAAGACCCGTTGTCTTCATCCACCATACAGGTATCTGTTGACACTCTTTTGCCCAATAAAGCCCATGCTGCAGGCAGAAACTATGTGACAATATGGACTGATTAACAAAATAGGCAGGCCTGCTTATCTCAGTTCTGCCAAATGTGTGTATGACTGTAATTCTGTGTGTAAGTGTGTATAGCTGTAGGGTAAGGTATATCAAGTACATTCTCAATCAGTACATCTCCCATTGCCATATTTTGCAAGGCCTGGTGATGTTGCTCACCGTACATGCACCTTGGGACACTTTTTGCCCTGTAAGCTTTGTGGCACATGTGATAAATGCATACCACTGTAGTAGTAATACATAGCTAAGTAGGGGTTCTAATCTCAGTCCTGGCAATTGAGTGTATGTGTGAAAAAAGAGTATCTTGTGTTTGTGTGAGAACTAGATCCATTAGATAGCCATGGTTTAATATTTTATGTCATGGTGCTCACAGTACACATTCCTAGGTCCACTGTATGAGGTCCACTGTTCCACATCAACCTTAGTGGTATCTGTAGACACTCTTCAGCCCTATAAACCCCATGCAACAGTTTTGAACAGTATGGTATGAATAACAAGACAGGTAGGGCTACTAATGTCAGTACTGGTGTGTGTGTGTGTGTGTGTGTGTGTGTGTGTGTGTGTGTGTGTGTGTGTGTGTGTGTGTGTGTGTGTGTGTGTGTACATTGGTGTGTATTCACCTTACAGGTACCTTGTAACATGCATCACACTAGTAGTCCTGCGCCACCTGCAATAACTACATAACAGCGTGGTACCACAACTTGATGGGAAGGGGTTCTAAACACAACACTGGCAACTGTGATCCCGTGCAAGCATGTGCATGTGTGTGGGAACAGTATTCTATTTGTGTTTGGGTGACATAATATCCTCTGCGGGTTGTGGGTTTTAGCAATCTGAGGTGTGCTCGACCCACTACACTTACCATTGTCCACTCTACAAGAGCTGATGTCAACAACCATAGACTTATATACTCCTCAAGCCATACAAGCTGTGAGGGACATGTAATAACTGTTACAAAGACTTGGGAAATGTGTGCCGATACAGCTGTACCTCAGCTATGACATGGTTGATGTGTTACCACACTGCCATAACCCTCGTTGGTGATGTCTGCAAAGCCACATTCTGCTAACAGACAGACACATGGAACAGAAACAGAATACAGCATGTGAACACATTGACTTAGCATTGCTAACACCAATAATGCATAATGACTGAAAAGGTACACACACCCTCTGATGTGTACCCATTACAAATGCCAGATGACAGCACCTTACACAGCATTAAATAACTACACTGTACTAAAGTCACCCTGTGCATCAGACCCATATTAACACATGCTTGCATTGATGGGGTGGATGGGAGGGATGTAGCACAGTTATCATCATATGCACAAGGTGTTGTGTGGGTTTTCCAGAGGTCTAGGTTGGGCCATATGGTTGACATCATGTGTGTGTGTTTGTAGGGTGTTCATTAAATGGGCTGTGCAGGGGTGGTGTGTGTGTGTGTGTGTGTGTGTGTGTGTGTGGAGGTGACTTGTCTGATGGTGATGTGTGCGTGTTTGTATACACACAGTTATGCCATGTAGCCACCCTACAGAGGGGTAGTTTGGGCAGCTGTAGGCCATATATGGCAGGGTGTACAGTTCACTGTTTCAGGCCACTGACATGGGAACTGGTCCTGCCAGGGGTCTCATCAGCACCATCAGGGCCAAATCCAGATGCTGTACTACCCCGATGGTGATTGCTGTCTGCTGGATCCGTGTCCCTGTTGGGAGCAACCAGGACCATGTGCCCATGGCCTGCTGCATCATAGCATAGACAGCACACCCCTTTCAGTAGTGCTGGTGGTACTGCCAGTACGGGAATGTGATGGTGCATGGCCACATAGACCCTCAGCTGATCATGGTGCTGTCCTACATCTACATGGCTGCTGGCAATCCACCACCAAATGCTCAAGCACAGATATTCCATGATCAAGGAGTGCAAAGGTCTCCCCCACCATCTATCCATGACCTCAGTACACTCACAGGTGGTCGCAGTGAGTTCACGAATATCACCATGAACACCAGAGATGTGCTCATCCATGACCCTACATAAACATTCATTACATACCTGTGCCTCCATGATGGCCCAAAACGTGGCAGTTGCAACAGGGGCATGACAGGCTGCAATCCTCCTCCGAGCACCCCTGACCATCTGTCTGTGTGGGTCCTTGCCAGCACTCTGGCTATGGCTAGTGGCTACACCCTCACTTGCCATTGTCTCCACACTAGCCTGTTCCATGTCCCCACCTGCCAACTGTCCATTATCTGCGGCCACTGGTGATGGGGTATGTGTGGGCACTGTGACTGTTTACGGAGATGGGGTTAGCAACAGTGGAATGCCAACCAATGGCACAGATTCAGCCCCTGACAACTACCACACCTGTGCTTCAATAAAAGCAGCATCATGGTCAGAGTCTGCAGAGACAGCAACATCAGGCTCAGAGTGAGAAGGAAACAAATGGCTTACCCAAAACAAGGGTATTAATGAAAACTGGTAAAACAATAACTCCACGGCCACTGCACTCCAAACCAACAGACCAGGTAGCGTCGAAAGTTAGAAACAATAACTCAGTAACCAAACGAAAATATTTTCCAATATCGCAATAATTTTAATATCAGACTTAGCGCTTTCACCTTACAAGGCATCATCAGAGTCAAATAATGAATGCACCCTCCCCCAGTTATATACTAAAACCTATGGGCAATTACCAATTACAAACAACCAATGAGCCTTCACAATTCAAAACACAAATAAATGTATTAATTCATATAAATATACAGTTTTTGTTGCATCACAGTTGATTCTTTCAATATGAGCTAAGAGGATGTTAATTAATTAATTGTGAAGGCTCATTGGTTGTTTGTAATTGGTAATTGCCCATAGGTTTTAGTATATAACTGGGGGAGGGTGCATTCATTATTTGACTCTGATGATGCCTTGTAAGGTGAAAGCGCTAAGTCTGATATTAAAATTATTGCGATACTGGAAAATATTTTCATTTGGTTACTGAGTTATTGTTTCTAACTTTCAACGCTACCTGGTCTGTTGGTGGTTTGGAGTGCAGTGGCCGTGGAGTTATTGTTTTATCAGAGTGAGAGGGACTACCGCCACCATGTCCACCTGTGAGGAAAAAACAACACATGCAAATTACTACCTACATTATAAGGTTTACTGGTACACACACAAACACACACACACACACACACACACACACACACACACACACACACACACACACACACACACACACACACACACACACAGGTGAGGTGCCTCAAAGGCCTTACACAGAGCTCACATTAGCCAACTGGGGACATTCACAACACACAGTCAGACAATAACATACACACTCTGGACAGACCCTCATCATCATGCAATGCAGCCCTTTCCACTTACTGTTACTACTAATATGAACCTCGGATATGTAAGTGGTATTAGCAGGTGATGGGCCTTCACCTAGCACACACTGCACCCATGTAAACATTATTGCTGTTCATCTGTATAGCACTGTGGCAACTCCTATGGAACATACTTCCCAACTGTACAGAATTTTGATGAATGTCTAACTGTCTGGCTCATATTTTTTACCTGTTCCCCATAATTCCTGTGTTTGTCTGATACGTTACTGGAATAACTTGTGGAATTGTGCCACTAATTAATGTCATAATTTGAGGTGCAGACTGCATAACTTGCAGTACATGCATGTTAAAACAAAGGTGGTTACTGAAACAACTTCCCAAGCTTACAGTGGATATAGTAAGTGTACATACCCCTGTTAACATGACAGGATTTTGTGATATATCACAAGAGACCTCAGAAATCAGGTCATAACATTTCCCTCATTTCATATGACATACAACCTATGCAATCCAACTGAAGAACATACACATCAGTTACAGGTAACATATGGTAAATGCAATAGGTACAATAGCCTGGTTGCATGAGTGTGCACACCCTTAAAGTAAAACTCTTTTAAAGCACCTTTTGATTTAATGACAAGATTCAGTCCTCTTGGGAAGGTGTCTATCAGCATGGCACATCTTCACTTGCTAATGTTTGTACACTCTCCCTAGCAAAACACCTACAACTATGTCAGATTACAAGGGCATCTCCTGTGCATTCCCCTCTTTAGGTCACCCTGCATATTTTCTTTTGGATGTAAGTATAGGGTCTGGCTGGGCCAGTGCAGAACATTGCATGTTTTCTGGTGAAGCCATCCTATTGTTGATTTGGATGTATGGTTTGGGCCATTGTTGTGTGGAAAGGTGAAATTCTTCTCCATCCACAGTTATGTGGTAGACACCAGAAGGATTGGAGCCGCAAGGGACTGGTGTTTTGAACTGTTCATAATCCCCTCCAGTTTGACTACAGCCCCAGTTCCAGCTTGTGAACAGCAACCCCAAAGCAGGACACTGCCATCACCATTCTGTGGTGAATATGTAGTTTTACAAGACCAAGGGGCATAAGGTGACATACAAGAGTGGAGGAAGATGCACACAGGTGGATTATTTCCTATACAGGTGGGCCTATTTCAAGGGGATTGGAAACTGTAAACTGATGACAGGGGAAAGTGTAGTTAGGCAGCATGGAATGTTGGTCTCTGTGATGATGTTGGTGATCAAAAAGAGGGGGGGACTGTGAGGGCAGCATCATGGTTCAAATGGTGGATACTGAGAAAGAGTGATTGTGAGATTGAGTTCAAAGAAGAATTAAGACAGGCAGTGGGTGGCAGTGACAAGTTAGCAAATATCTGGGTAGCTACATCTGAGCTAGTAAGGAAGGGTAGAATGGAACTTGGTGTAACATCTGCACAGAGGAAGGAGGACAAGGAGACCTGGTGGTGGAATGAGGAAGTACAGGGGAGTATACAGAGAAAGAGGTTGGTGAAGGAGAAGTGGGATTGTCAGACAGATGAAAAAAGTAGACAGGAGTATAAGGAGATGGGGTGCATGGCAAAGACAGTGGTCTCAAAGGCTGAGGATGGGGCATCTGAAGGTTGTATGTAAGGTTGGACACCAATGATGGAGAATAGGACCTGTACACATTGGCTAGACAGAGGCACATAGCTAGGAAGGATATGGAGCAAATAAGGCTGATAAAGGATAATGGTGGAAATGTACTCACAAGCGAGGACAGTGTGTAGAGTGGATGGAAATAATACTTTGATGGGCTGTTGAATGAAGAGAATGAGAGAGAGAGAGATAAGGCTGGATGATGTGGTATGGTGAATCAGGAAGTGCAACAGATTATCATGGAGGAAGTAAGGATAGCTATGAAGAGGTTTAAGAATGGAAAGGCTATTCATCCAGATGTCATACCTGTGTAAGTATGGAGGTATTTAGGAGAAATGGCAGTGGTCTTTTTAACCGGATTGTTTACTGTAATCTTGAAAAGTGAGAGGATGCGTGAGGAATGGATAAAATGTGTTTGGGTACTGATTATGAGAATAAGGGTGGTGTGCAGAGCTATAATAACTACAGAGGGGTAACTTTGATCAGTCACAGCATGAGGTAATGGTAAAGGGTGGTGGAAGCCAGGTTAAGAAGGGAGGTGAGGATTACTAATCAGCAGTATAGTTTCATGCCAGGAAAGAGAAGTACAGATGAGATGTTTGCTCTGAGAGTGTTGATGGAAACATACAGAGAAGGTCGGAAGTAGCTGCGTTGGGTCTTTGTGGACTTAGACACAGCATATGACAGGATGCCTAGAGAGGAGTTGTGGTATTGCATGAGGAGGTCAGGAGTGGTGGAGGAATCCATAAGAATGCTACAGGATATGTACAAGGCTAGTGTGACAGTGGTGAGTTCTGCATTGGGAGTGACAGGTGCATTTAAGGTGGAGGTGGGAGTACATCAGGGATCAGCTATGAGCCCTTTCTTATTTACAGTGGTGATGGATAGGTTGACAGAGATGATTAGACAGGAGTCCCCATAGACTGTGCTGTTTACAGATGACATTGTGGCCTGTAGTTAGAGTAAGGAACAGGTTGAGGAGACCCTGAAAAGGTGGAATGATGGTCAGCAGGACTAAGACAGAATATATGTGTGTGAATGGGAGGGAGGATAGAGGGATGGTGGGGATGCAGGGAGTACAGTTTGCAAAGGTGGATAGGTTTAAATACTTGTGAAAAAACATTCAGAGTAATGGCATGTGTGGGGGAGAGGTGAAGAAAAGAGTACTGACAGGATGTGGGTGGTAGAAAAGAGTGCCAGGAGTGATTTGTGACAGAAAAGTACCATTAAGAGTGATAGGAAAGGTCTACAAGAGGGTAGTGAGACCAGCTATGTTATATGGGTTGGAGACATTCGCAATGAAAAAAAAAAGGCATGAGTCAGAGATGTACATAAGAGAGTTAATGATGTTAAGAATGGGTTCCTATTACCTGACTGAACCCGATCTGGTAATAGTGAAAGCAAAAAAACGCGAATGGCTGATTTAACGCAGGGAAAGAATTCCCTTGACTATTATGTGGATTTTGCCACTTTCCCCACTGTAGAACGATCTCGGAGTTGGTATATTTAGTTAGGGGTGTGGGGGGGGCACTGCTCCCCACATCAGGGGGTGTGTGGGTCAAAGCCCTCCACTTCATTTTGGTTTAACTTTTTTTTTTTTTTTGCGGCTGTGGGAATTCATTCACTACGTTAAATTGGCTGTTTTCTGTTTTCATTTTTTGATATTACCTGTTCGATGTTTAGGTATTCGCTAACCTAAACATTCGATCAGGTAATATAGATGCTTAAGATTTGCACTGGGTGTGATGAGGTTGGACAGGATTAGGAATATGTATGTTAGGGGGTCAGCCCAGGTTGGACGGCTTGGGGACAAAGCCAGAGATTGGCAGGATTAAGTTGGTTTGGACATGTGATGTGGAGGTATATTGAGTATATTTGGGAAAGGATGAGGCTGCCAGGTAAGAGGAAAAGAGGAAAGCCTGAGATAAGGTGTATGTATGTGGTGATAGCGGACATGCAGGTGGTTGGTGTGACAGAACAAGATGCAGAGGACTGGAAGACATGGAGACGGTTGATCTGCTGTTGCGACCCCTAACGGGAACAGCCAAAAGAAAGAGAAGGTGATGTTGTAATATTAGTGTTCACAGGTTTCCAATTATTTGCCAGACATAACATAACTCTTGATGAAATAACTACATATATGAGGCACACATATGATCAGAGTGCATAACACTGGAGAGTTGAATGGTATGAGCTCAGTATATCACATGCAGTTCAACACACACAGATGCGAAAGTATTTCAGCATGCAAATACTCTGTATAGGTCCATCACATTTCTGAGACAGACATGTATATCATATTTGTATTCACAATAAACATATGGATATCCGAAACATCCCTGTAGCTGGCCTAGCAGTGTCACAGTCAGTATTGTTCAACACACACTTCAGTAGTGGTCATATGTGAGCCATCCTTTCCTCGGGTGACTCAGGGCCCTGAGCTGTGTTCTATGTCACTGCAGACAGACACAGATGCTATGGCCATAGGTTCTAATCAGCAATATATCAGTACAAAAAGTGTTGTTGAGACATAATATTTGTTGAACTTCCTATTTTTCACGTTTGCATACCCCCTACTACATTCTAGTACATGCTTAAATGTTTGACATACCTGTTTTTTTTCAGTTCGGTTGGTATAATTCTTCACTTTCAGTGTGTGTGTGTGTGTGTGTCTGTCTGTCTGTCTGTCTGGTTGTTTGTCTCTCTCTCTCTCTCTCTGAGACATATGTAGGATATACATCTGTTTTGCAGAGGCAGCAGCTTGCCTTTTGTAGGTAATGTTCATGTGCAGCTAACGGCCTGTGCACCAGTTGGAGTCCCCCACTTGCTAATTACATGTAGAACAGCTGTGGTATCATTCCTATACCCAATAGTATGGAAACACACTCCTATAACTGAGTACGTTATGTGGGTGTTGCCCCTTTTTATGGAGGTGTGACAAATAGCATCACAGAGGGCAGTTGGAAATACCTCTTACAACAAACACTGTGGAGATAGCCCAACAAACTGGAGGAGAATGTTCCAGACATAGGGACAGAATGTAAGTATTGCTGTTATACAGTTGAAGTAATGCTAGTTTGACAGGGTTTGTGTGGCTATGGCTGTGTGATTTTAAGTCTGACAGTATTATGTGGTTGACATAACTCTCAAATGTAGGTTCTATCCGCAGACTGGCCAGAGTTTGGACTCTTATATTTGGTGTGTTACTCACACATTCTGTGTCCTTGGAAATTCAGTAGCATAGTCTGAGGACTGCAGTCAGTAAATGGTAACATCCATGCGTGTTTCTCGCTTCATATCCATCAGAACAGATATTTTACAACAAACCCTGTTACATCAGCAACTTTCTCAGTTCATAACAGCAATATGTCAATAATGCCCCTGTGTTTGGGACTCTGTCCCCCAAGTATTGACATATTTCTCCAGATGTCATGCGGTAAGAGGTTGGTAGGTATGGTATAGGTTCATAGGTTCATAGGTAGGTACTAGGCTATTGGCCCAAGGGCCTACATAAGCCTAGCCAGCAAAGTACCATAGCTTACGCCACCCAAGAAAGTTATTTTCCTGTGCCACTGTCCAGCAGAGACACAGACGTGATCCCCGGGGTGTATTTCCTATTTCCCATCCACTCATCAAGATTTTTCTTGAAGAGTGTTAATTAAGAACTTTGCTTGACATAGATGGGTAGCTTGTTCCAGAGTACAGGAAGTCTCTGGGACAGGAATCTATCCCTCCAGTGTGTCCTGTTTGTTGTGATGACAAGGTTTAGGTCCCTTCAGCATGTAGCTTGGAGGGATTGCGATTTCTTTAGTTGTAGCATGTCTAACAGCTCTGGGTTTGACATAGCTTTATGTGTTAGGCAGAGATCACCTCGGAGTAGGCGATATGCTACGGAGTAAAGCTGGAGTTTTTTTAGGTGGTCAGTGTAGGGCATTTGTTTGAGGCCAGTAATCCTCTTTGTGAGGTACTTCTGTGGCCTTTCCAGCTGCTGTAGATGTCTTGTGAGGTACATTCCAAAAGGGGCGTTGTACTCTATAATGGGTCTAATGAGTGATGAGTAGAGGGGAGCAATGACCTCTTTTTTCCTGGATGAGAACCATTTTATGATGAGGTGTGCCACATAGAAGGACTTCCTGACTACTTTGGCAATGTGACTATCAAAGGAGAGACTACTGTCCACCTGGGTCCCAAGGTCTCTTATCAATCATTCTGTGTTAAGTAGATTGCTGCCTATGTGGTAGTTCATGGGTACAGAGTTTTTACCAAAGGGGATGACACTGCACTTTTTGGCATTGAGCTTGAGGCCATGGCTCTGACACCAGGCATCTGTCTCAATGAGGCCCTTCTGCAGGATGTCCACATCATTTGGGGACTTGACTATGGCTCCTAGTTTGCAGTCATCTGCGAACTTCGCCAGCCAGTGGCTTTCTGTGTTAGCCTGTACTTCAGAGAAGTAGATACCAAACAGGAGAGGTCCCAGGACAGAACCCTGTGGCACTCCACTTGTCGCTGCCTTGAGGTCAGATTTGGAGTCTGCAACTTTTACAGTGTGGGTTCTGTCAGTGAGACAGTTGGCAACCCATCTTGTGATGTAGGGATTTATACCTAGTTTAATGAGTTTAGCTATAATTCTGTAATGGGGATGGTGTCGAAAGCCTTGGCGAGGTCATGATAGGCTGTGTGAACCACCTTACCCTCATCCACGGCTTTGGTGACTGCCTCAAAAAAGTTGATCAGGTTCAGGAGGCATGATCTGCCTTTCACAAACCCGAACTGGGTGGGATCCAGAGTTTGGAGGTTATCAATGTCTTTGTTTATGAGTTCCATGATGATACGTTCCATGGCCTTGCAGACCAGGCTCGTCAAGCTAATAGGTCGATAGTTCCCAGGATCAGTGGTGGCTTCCCCTTTGTGGAGTGGGATAACTGTTGCTGTGCACCATTCAGTGGGCACAAAGCCTGATGCGAGGCTATTATTGAACATAGTGCTTAAGTGGGGAGCCAGTTCATTCTGAAGTTCGTGTAAAACACAGCCTGGGATGTTGTCTGGTCCCATGGATGCTGTGTTTTTGGCTTTAGAGAGTGCAGCTTTTACCTGCGTAGTTGTGATTACAGGAACTCTGCATTCTTCCTGTATAGATATGGGCCCTTTAGGGGGTGAGAGGGGGGTAAAGTTAGCACTGAACCGATTTGCCAGGATGTTGGCAATATCAGTTGGTTCTGTAATTTTTGTGCTTTTGTGCTTTAACTCAGAGCAGATCTGGGTGTTGCCATCTAGATTCTTGACATAGCTAGAGAATGCTTTGTGGTTGTCCTTGGATTTAGTGGCGATTTTGTTTTTGTAGCTAGCTTTGGAGGATCTTATAAGGGATCTCAGCTTCTTACCGAGGCTGACCAGGGAGCAGCTCCACTCATGGGATTTTACTCTCTTTTGCAACAGTTTCTTCCTTCTGTTGTACAGTTTGTTTATGGCAGGCGACCACTAGATTGGCTTCCTTTTTTGGAGGATAGAGTCTTGGTTCTGTTTGGGATAGCACGATCCATGCACTCTTGTAAGTGCTTATAGAGTGCATTTGTGTAGGATTCAGCAGTTGTAACTGTATTGTACCTCTGCATGGGTGTCATGAAGTTTACCACTTCTGTCTTAAGAAGCATGATTGGTATATTATTATATAATGACTTAGTTCCTGATATCATCCCAGTGATGTATCAGACTGCCACACATGTTATGTGTAGGGGGCCTTATATATGAGGACAAAGCCTGGACATTCTGTAGGACTCTGTACAGTTGAGAGGTCTGTTCTGTCAGGATTGTGTAGCAGTGAATTTTGAATGTGTTATTTGGCCTGTGTAGGGGGGGGGGGGTAGATGTAAGTGTTGAGGGCCCTTTTACATCTGACTTTGCATGCTGCTCCACTTTCTGGTGCTCTGTCAGATGTATATGTTTGTAGGGGCAGACTGAGACATGTCACATACCACAGTCAGGTGTCATACTACACTGTGAATTGGGCTAGTATATATAGGGGTAGTGTGTGAGTGGCAAACATGATGTTTTTGTTCACACAGTCCTTATAATCTACTGTTCATTTGGCTTACCAGTATGTCACTGTGACTGTGGTGGAACTGGTTGTGGGTATGCATTTTCACATTGGTGTCTGTCTTTCAGTGCTGTTACATCCCTGTAATGCCTGATATATTTGCAATTACATGTATATTCCCCCATAGTAAAATTGGGTTAGTCTTGTGTCAGTCTGCCTGTAGTTTAGACAGTGCTTGGTGACATGCCTACCAGCTGAGTGTAGTTTCCCTACTGTGATGTTATGTCCAGATATTTGTCAGATGTACTGTTGCCTGGCCCCCATAAGTGTTGTGTATTGCTGACACATCAGTGGGATGATGTGAAGATTTATGTCACTAACTAGTGAGAAGTAATTGGGTTTTGGAATTGGGCTATTTCAATCAATATATGTTAGAACAGACAGGGGGATGTTACTGCATCAACTGTGTCACCTTATCTACTCCAGTATTTGGGATATGTCCTCATTTTCATGGCTTTACCCCCACCCCCTTTGTCAGGCTTGGTCCAGATTTGTTGCACTAAGGGGTTCTGAGCATACGTCTCAGCTGGCCAGATTGTTTCACGCTATCCAGGTTTATTGCTCATATTTATGTCCTGTTCCACAGAATCATTATTTTCATTTCTGTGGTAAATCACTGTGATGATGTGAGGATTTCTGTCTGTAAATGATGACATACATTTCAGTTTCAGAATTCGCATCCTTCAGAACATGCATGCTGACACAAACCCTGTTACTGTAGCAACATTCTACATTTATAACTGCAGTACTTACATTATGTCCTTAGTCTTGGCCCATTGTCCCACCATTTTGACAGCCTTTGTCCAGGATTCTTGACTCCACTACATGTTATGAGAATATATATATATATATATATATATATATATATATATATATATATATATATATATATATATATCTATATATATATATATATATATATATATATATATATAAATTATTTTTATATATCTATATAGTTATATAAAAAATATATGTGTATATTCTATATGTATTTGTTTTATATGTATATCTCGATATATCTGATGTGTATACTTTTTCATATTTATCTATCACCATACACAGCTATATGTGTATAAAGTTTATATACTAAACATGACTGATTCCACAGGGTTTGTTTTCTACTATTCTATACCTGTACTGAATGATATATTTGAAAAAGCGGCATTACTTGCTACAATTCAGAAGGTGTAGTGGTACATTGCTCTGACTATGTTGTACAGGGTCCTGGGATTGAGACTTTGCAGTGCTGATTATTTTGTTGCTGGGCAGAACAGTGGCTGATGGATACAGAGTGCTTAAGGCACTTTTAAGCAGTTGTAAGCAGGTTTGAGTTGTTTTCACAATGGTAAGCGATGCCAACACATGGTTAAGCATACAGGTGCTTAACCTGTGTAGGCATCGCTCAGCGTTGTGAAAACTCGCTTAGTGCCGCTTATTCCCGCTTACCACTGTGCTAATTTCTTTAAAAGAAAAGAAAAAGGGGTGATAGGAAAGTGGTGAAAAAAGGGACATGCACAGGTAAAAACAATACAAAATATAGCTAGGAATGTGCAGGATGGTTGTAGGGATGGTCCATAGCTGCCCATTTCTTCAAAAGCAACAGCTGTGAATGTCTACATGATTTAGAGGTGAATTTGGACACACAAACCCCTGAAAGAGGGGGGGTGAGAACAACAGTAATGTGTTGTCAAGCCAACTGGACCAGATTACATGTGTTCAGTGGACACATGTGCGAAATGGACAGCTATGTATGGGACATAATTTTTTTTTTTTTTGGGAACAGATGCCGATTTTTTTTAAGGTGAGAGTGGAATGTTGGGAAAGGAGAGTAGGTATATTTGGGGAGGTAAGTTGGGTAGGAAGATGGACAAGGCAGACAAGACAGCAGACAGAGGCGGTATATGACACGTGGAGTGTAAACACCTTGGATGGGGAGGGAGGTTGGGAATCAGATGCCCATGAGCCTCCCAAATGGATACAGTGGGACTGAGGTTCCCATCCATGGCCAGTCACCACTGCCCCTTCACGGCTCCAAAGGTGGCTGTACTGGGGGCTGAACAGGAGGGGCAGGATGACCCTCAAGATGCACCATACAGCCCTCAAGCTGGTGTAGATGATCTCTAAACTCCTTTCAGAGCTCACTACACACCAAACCCTGGACCTGACTATGGGTGATGGTTTCCTGTCTGCACCCGCTCCCGGGGGGGGGGGGGCAGGCCCCATCCCCTGAGGCAGTTCAACCTGAAGGTGGTGCAGGAACAGTGGATGAGGAGGTCCCAGGTTTGGTCCCAGATGTGCTGGGGCCCAGTGCCATGGCCAGATGAAGCGAGACAGGCGGATCCACTGGGATCGGCCTTCCCAGATGTGCTATGGTATTGAGGTTTGACAACACATGTTGGTTAGTCAAGAACAACACATTCCAAGATTAGTTATAACAGCATGCACTGGTGTTCCAATTGACCCCATAAAACAGATTTGAAACAGTTGCATAGCAAACAGAACACATGCATATATGGAACCACATTAGCCATTATAACGGCATGTAAGTTACATTGATAGCAACAGGCCACTGATGATAGTATTTGAACAGGGTACATAGGTTCATAGGTTGGTACTAGGCTATCAGCCCTAGGGCCTATACAAGCCTATCAAAAAACAACATAGACCAGCAGACAATGGTGTCCTGTAAAAATTATATTCTTTATTCTAAATTATGCCATAAGGCACATAAAAAAGGCAAAAAGCCTACAGTACAAAATCCAAACCGGTTTCAGCTTATAAATGAAGCCTTCATCAGTGAAAAACAAAAAGCAAAAAAGAACCAAAAGGCTGCTTGCCTTATATAGAGAACAGCTGTCAATCATCATAACAGACAGTTAGTGAACTACAAGTATTCATTTAAACCAGGGGGAAATAGACCTCCCAAATTAATAATCCATCTTTTCTCTATTTTGTTGAGAGTATCATACCAACGAGAAATCTTTCCTCCATTACCTTGAATCTTATCAATAATGGTAAAATTAAAATTAGCACTGGAATGTTTCAGTGTGTGTTTATATAAAGCATTGTTAGTGCATTGGTGCCTGATATCAGATAAATGCTCTGCAATTCTAAATTTAACAGGCCTGGATGTCTGCCCCACGTAGAATGCAGAACAACTACATGCAATCAAATAGATGACCCAATCAGACTGACAATTGACAAACACAGAAATGTTGTAGACTGTACCAGTATTGCTACTAGTGAAACTTTTGGTTTTATTAATCCTGCAACAATATACACAGTGACCACAAGGGAAGCAACCACTGAGACGATCACCTAAAAGTGTTCTCTGAATATCGGTCCCTAAGGGATAATGTCCCTTCTTGTAATGATTACAAAGGGAACCCAAATTCCTACCTTTCCTGAAAGAAAACTCACACCTATGATTAATAAATTCACATAATCTTTCATCAGCCAAAAGAATGTTCCAATTGTGTTGTACACTATCAATAAGTCTGGTAGGATTCTGACCATAAGTAGTGGTCAAACATAATGCTGAAGTATTTTTGGACTCAGTCTTATTATAATTCAACAATTGTTCCCACTGCATAGAATAAACCGAATTCCTAGCTGATAATACCTGTCCCAATTTGTAGCCATGAAGTTAGCCACCTCCATGTTTAGGAGCCCAAAGTTAGCTTTGGAGAAATTTTTCATGGTGGTTACCTTTGTGGAGGGGGGATGGGAGGGATCTGAATTTCCAAGGTGATTAGTTTGTGGTCGGATCTAACCAGGGTGGAGTTGACTATTGGTGTACAGCAATGGTCGCCCATGTTAGTAATGACCAGGTCAAGGATGTTGCTACCTCTAGTGGGGGTAAGAACAAGCTAGTCCAGAGCATTGGAATTAATGAATTCCAGAAAGCATTGGGCAAATGTATTGGTACATGAGTAGGTTTCCCAGTTAATGGAGGGGTAGTTGAAGTCACCTAGTATGAGAGTGTTAGGTTGGATCCTAATATTCTCCAGGGTGCTTAGGAACATGGAGTGTGAGTGTTGGGACATGGTTTGGGACTACAACCTGAATTGCTGTCTTACCTAGTGTTAGCTACACCTGAAGTATCTCAGATGCATTATGTTGTGCTACCAGTCTGGAGGTGTGTGCATCCTTTATGAATATGGAAACACCACCGCCTTTGCAGCTTTGGTCCAAGTTTTGGGGCCAAAAGGTGTGGAATGACGGGTCCACTACAGAATCCTGAAAGCTCATAATCCCGAAGCCCAAAATCCTAAGACCAAAATCCCGAAAATTCAAAATCCCGAAAGCTCAAAATCCTGAAACTCAAAATCTTGAAAACACAAAATGGACATACTGACGTCATTGTGGCTTTGCTATTGTTAGCCCTGTGGTGTTAGGTCATGCGTTGGGTTCAGGTAAGTGTGCGGTTGGTTTTATGTTAGGGTTCGGGGCGGTTTAAGTGAGTTAGGTATAGGGCAGGTTAGGCATGTATGCAATATTGACAAATATTGGGGTTGGGGCGGTTTAAGTGAGTTAGGTTAGGCGCGGGTCAGGTGAGTGTGCGATAGTGATGGACCTTAGGGTTAGGGTTAGGGTCAGGGTCAGTTGGTAGATATTAGTGTCTTTATAGTGACATATTAGAATTATTTGTGTTTTCAGGATTTTGAGTTTCAGGATTTTGGGCTTTCGGGATTTTGAATTTTCAGGATTTTGGTCTCAGGATTTTGGGCTTCGGGATTATGAGCTTTCGGGATTCTGTAGTGGACCCGGAATGACTTATAGCCTGGTAGTGCAGGGGTGCTTTCTGGTGCCTTGAACCAGGTCTTTGTTACAAAACAAATGATGCATCATTGCTGACATATTATAATTTTGTTTACCTTCCATGACACCCCCATGTGCTTTCATTTACATTTATTCTTATATAACTATACTGCATGGGGCACTTGTATTTATAGGGGGTTTCACATTTTTTCTGGACTGACACCTCAATTTTGGATCTGCTATACTACCCTGGTTGATAAATATTATGTACTACCTCATTTAATAAAACATGAGACTTTTAATACTGCTTTTACATGTAAAAGTGAACAACATTTATTCGGGCTCGAACTGTGAATGCCTGTATGCAAAGCATAAGCTCTAACCACTACACTATCTCAGCTTGACAAATTAATCTGTATATTTCTATTTAGCTCCTTGGGATATTTAAGCTATGCTAAGAACAGCTGTGTGACACGCACATCCACTCAGCTACGCTTAAACTTTACTTGGGATGATAAAAATAAAATTAACATGGATTTTAAGTTTTTCTCACTTTAGGGGCATGCACATACCACCAACCTCTTTGAACAAGAAATCTGGACAAAGCCATAAGTAATGGGGGACAAAGAAAGAAAAATAGGGAGGATTTTGATATTTTCTCTTACACACCTTTAAAGTTGCTAGATTAACGGGTTTTGGATTAGCATGAATTTTCTGAAGTGTCTGAAGTCTGTAACTCAAATGTCTGTCATTATATATTATTTTATCCTTCATTGGCCATATAGGTTCATAGGTTCATAGGTTCATAGGTTTATACTAGGCTATCTGCCCTAAGGCATTTATAAGCCTAGCCCAAAGTTTTGTGGCTTACGCCACCCCTTATGTTAAAAAATACTGTGCCCATTAGTTTGTTGTGCCTCTGTCCAGCAGTGACACAGAGATGATTCCCGGGGTAAACCTACGATCTCCCATCCACCGGTCAAGATTTCTCTTGAACAGAGCCAGCGAGGTGCTCTGCCTCACATGGACTGGGATTTTATTCCACAGCATAGGGAGTCTATGGGTGACAAATCTATCCCTCCAGCATGTCCTATTTATATCCGTGCTAAGGTTTAAGTCGCTTGCTCTAGTGGATCTGGTAGATTTTGATTTTTTGAGGTGGAGCATGTCCATTAATTCCGGGTTGGACATGGCCTTGTATGTCAGGCACAGGTCACCTCTGAGCAGGCGGTATGCAACTGAATAGAGCTGGAGTTTCTTCAGTCTGGCAGCATATGACAGATTTTGGAGTCCCTTTATCCTTTTGGTGAGGAACTTTTAGGGTCTCTCCAATTGCTGCAGGTGTCGGGTGAGATACATCCCGAATGGGGCATTGTACTCGATCATTGGTCTGATAAGTGAAGAGTACAGGGGAACAATGACCTCACTTGATCAGGATGTGAATCCCTTCATGATCAGGTGGGCAATGTAGAAGGTCTTTCTAACCACTTTAGCAATGTGAGTGTCAAAAGAAAGGCCACTGTCAACCTGGGTCCCCAGGTCCCTGATAACCTCTGCTGTGCTTAATGGATTGCCACCTATATGGTAGCTTGGGGTTACCTTGTTTTTCCCAAAGGGTATGACTATACATTTTTTGGCATTTAACTTCAGGCCATGGCTCTGGCACCAGTTATCAGTTTCTGTGAGACCCCTCTGAAGGATATCTGTGTCCGATGTACTTTCCACTATGGCGCCCAATTTGCAGTCATCTGCAAACTTTGTCAGCCATAGTCCTCCTATGTTTGCCTGTACTTCTGAGAAGTAGATGCCGAACAACAAGGGGCCAAGGACTGAGCCCTGTGGGACACCACTTGTGACTGGCTTGGAGTCTGACATGACGCCAGCAACTCTAACCCTGTGGGTTCTGTCCTTTAGCCAGTTTGCAACCCATCTTGTGACATATGGGTTTACATTTAAGCTGGTAAGTTTCTCTATAATACTCAAGTGGGGTATTGTGTCGAAAGCTTTTGCAAGGTCAAGGTAGGCTGTATGGACTGCCTTTCCCTCATCAATGGCCTTGGTGACTGTTTCGAAGAAGTCGACCAAGTTCAAAAGGCATGATCTGCCCTTGACAAAGCCAAACTGGGTCGGGTCCAATGACTGCAAGTCCCCTATGTCTTTGTTTATGAGTTCCATTATGATCCTCTCCATAGCTTTGCAGACCAGGCTTGTTAAGCTTATGGAGCGGTAATTTCCAGGGTCCATAGAGGTACCGCCTTTGTGGAGTGGGACCACAGTCGCCGTACGCCACTCCTTGGGCACGTATCCTGTGGTAAGGCTAAGATTAAACAGCTGCCTTATATGTGGGGTTAGTTCCTCGTTGAGTTCATGTAGCACACAGCCGGGGACACCATCCGGTCCCATTGATGCTGTGTTTTTAGCTTTAGAGAGAGCAGCTTTCACCTGCGCATTAGAGATGTCTGGGAGGCTGCACTCCTCTGGGATAGTTATCTCTCCTTTTGGGGGGGTGAGGGAGGTGAAGTTTGCACTGAACCTGTCTGCCAGTATGTTGGCAATGTCTGTGGGTTCAGTGATTTTTGTATCATTTTGGACTAATTCTGCGCATATCTGGGAGTTTCCACCCAGGTTTCTAACATAGCTGAAGAAGGCCTTATGATTGTCTTTTGAATCTATTGCAATTTTTCTCTCAAATTTGACCTTGGATGATTTTATGAGTGCTCGTATTTTTTTACTAATAATGATCAAGGGTGTCTTCTCTTTTATGGATTTTGCTCTATCATGTAACAGCTTTCTCCTCTTATTGTAAAGTTTGTTTATGGCTGGGGTCCACCAGACTGGACGTTTACCCTTGGTGGAAAGAGTCTTGGTTTTATTAGGGATTGCCTGATCCATGCAGTCCTGGAGGTGTTCGTAGAAGGCATTTGTAAGGGCTTCCACAGCTTGGGTTGTGGTTTCCACTGGCTTGGGGGCCTTGAAGGATACCACACCAGTCTTGAGTAGTGTGAAATTTGCTTTAGAGAAGTTCTTCACTGTGGTCTTTTTTGTTTGGGTTGGGGGCAGGATGTGGATTTCCAGTGAGATAAGTTTGTGATCTGATCTCACCAATGAGGGATATACTTCTGGTGTGGAGCATTTTGTCCCCATGTTTGTGATGATGAGATCTAGTATATTTTCCCCTCTTGTGGGAACGGTGACTAGTTGTTCCATGGCATTTGAATTTATGAACTCCAGGAACCTTTGGGATAGAAAGTTGGGGCTTGAGTAATGTTCCCAGTCTATATTCGGGTAGTTGAAGTCACCCAATATAATGGTGTTTGGAGATATATTTATACCCTCCAGTGTCTTCAGGAAGGCTGTGTGGGGTTCCTGAGTTTGAGAGGGTGGCCTGTAGCATGCTACAAATTGTAGAGCAGTTTTGCCTATGGTTAATTGCACCTGGATGGTTTCCGATGCTTCGTGCGTTGCCACCGACCTGGAGGTGTGGGTATCCTTGATGAATATGGATACACCCTCTCCTTTTGCGGTGTGGTCCGGGTTTTGGGGCCGGAACGCATGATATGAGGTAAAACCTGATAGTGCTGGGGTGCTCTCAGGAGCCTTGAACCAGGTTTCAGTCACAGCACAAACATCGATGTTCTCCATACTGAGAAGGGCCTCGAGAGCGTGCATTTTGAGATTTAGACTTCTGGCATTGAGCAGCATTACCCTTAGTTTCTTCCCATTTTTGTTTTCTAGGGTGGTAGGTTTAGAATTTGAACCTTGCCTAAAAAGGCACTATGGGGGTGGCAAGAGCCTTAGCCAATATCCGGAATCCCAGGGGTGACAGGTGCAAGCCGTCCCTTGTGAAGCAGCGTGGCTTGTCAAGCATGTCATCCCAGGCAGACAGACACTGGATCCCCTTGGAATGACACCAGAAATTAAGCCAATTGTTAAAGCTGATCATCTTGTCTCTATGTTGTGGCATCATTCTTGGTGAAGGAAGGATACTGCTCAGGGTCAGGGTCATACCTGCCTGGGCTACATAATCAGAGAGCTCCTCTATGTCTCTTTTCATGTAGTCCAGGGAGGTACGTCTCAGGTCGTTCACACCAGCATGGACAATGACTGTGTCATATTTGTACTTCCTGTGGAGTGACCCAAGTGCTTGTGTTATGTGGCGGATTCTAGCACCCGATAGGCAGCTTACTGTGACCCTCTCCTTGTTCAGCCTGGTGAGTGGGACGTCAGTGTGCCTGACTATGGAGTCACCTATGACAAGTATGTTTGGTGTTGTATTTGGCCTTAAGGGCTGTGACTGCTTTGCACACTGATTTTGTGGTTTATGTGTTGCCTGAGGTGTGTCATGAGGTGGCAGTTGCTTGGATGTCTGCTTTGGAGGCCTCTGCTGTTTAGGTAAATTTTTGCTCAGAGCCTCCGAGTATGACTTTGTGTGTTTATGTGTTTGATTCATTGTTGTGATAGCTTTATGTGAGACTGGTTTTGTGGTGTGTGCAGTTGCCTTCTTCTCCTGTCTGGTCTTGCCAGTCCTGAGTTGAGAGAGCTCAGCCTCCAGTTTGGCTAAATAGCTGCATCTCTCGCAAGTATTTGTGTTATGTGGGAGGAGGAGAGGGTTGTCAGTGTACATGAGGCAATTGTAACATTGCCTCAATATTCCCAAATTTACCAACTGGACAGGAGAGGACGCCAGCATCTGGCCCTTTGACATGCTAGAGAAATTTAGAAGTTAGGGGTGTAACTGAATAAGAGAGGACTTAGTAAGGAAGTGGGTAATCCTGGGGGGGTTTTGCTAGTGAGGGACTTTGTATAATGCAGAAGTGCTAAACCTGAAAAGAAGATGCTTTTAAGACAAGTAAAAGCTTTTAGGAACAAGTGCTGCGCTTTTTAGTTAAGGGATATACTGTTTAGATTACTAGTAGAGCAGTTCTAAGGGAAAAAATGAAGAACAGACTTTATGGAGCCAGAAAAAGTTTAACCTTGTTAAACCAGTGCTGCCCGATGCTGCTCTAGTGGCAACTCCGCGCTAAATCACGCTAAAGCACTCTAAAGCGTGCTTGATAGCAGGGGCTGGAAAGAGCCAGGAATTGACCCAAAACAGCCAATAAAACTACAATTTCAAGTCAGTAACCACTCCCACGGGGGGCAGGGAAGCAGCTCAATGTTTATCACTGCCACTGATCAACAGAGAGACTTTCCTTTAGCCCAAGCAAAAATGGCCTCACAGAAACTTACAAAACAGT
The DNA here is from genome assembly GCF_019279795.1 of Protopterus annectens. Classification (NCBI taxonomy): domain Eukaryota; kingdom Metazoa; phylum Chordata; order Ceratodontiformes; family Protopteridae; genus Protopterus; species Protopterus annectens. The sequence goes on from NC_056746.1 coordinate 763,103,871, forward strand.
TCAAGAACAGCAAGCCTGTAACTTGAACTTTTTTAAATCTCAGAAAAGTGGGAAAAAAGCAAGATTTTTTTGTTTTTGATTTTGTTTTTTCAGAGATAGCAGAGGTTCACAAGTAATATCAAGTTATAACAGTGCAGTAAATGACCCCACACAAGAGTGCTAGGTCAAAGACAGAAAATATGCAAGTTTTGAGAAAAAACGATTTTAAAATTAAGTGCAAACAGGAAATTCAGTATACAGCTTTTGGTTGTGCTCTAAATACAGCTACTAATGCAGAAATCAAGTTTAACAAGCCATAAAATGCTCAAACTAGGCAGCTATGCAGAAAAACTTATCAAATAAACAGAGGAAAAATACTTAAAATCTCAAAAGTGGCTCCTTTCTTCTCTCAGCGTTTTCTCCTCTTGGTGGGTGCTTCACCAACAGCCAACAAGCCTGAAAAGACGCCAAAACCACGAGGCAACTAGGTTTTAAGAAAGGAAGATGAAGGAGTTTTGGAAATGACCCCTTTTGGCCAATAAAACTGCAGTTTCAAGTCAGTAACCACTCCCACGGGGGGCAGGGAAGCAGCTCAATGTTTATCACTGCCACTGATCAACAGAGAGACTTTCCTTTAGCCCAAGCAAAATGGCCTCACAGAAACTTACAAAACAGTTCAAGAACAGCAAGCCTGTAACTTGAACTTTTTTAAATCTCAGAAAAGTGGGAAAAAAGCAAGATTTTTTTTGTTTTTGTTTTTTCAGAGATAGCAGAGGTTCACAAGTAATATCAAGTTATAACAGTGCAGTAAATGACCCCACACAAGAGTGCTAGGTCAAAGACAGAAAATATGCAAGTTTTGAGAAAAAAAGATTTTAAAATTAAGTGCAAACAGGAAATTCAGTATACAGCTTTTGGTTGTGCTCTAAATACAGCTACTAATGCAGAAATCAAGTTTAACAAGCCAGAAAATGCTCGAACTAGGCAGCTATGCAGAAAAACTTATCAAATAAACAGAGGAAAAATACTTAAAATCTCAAAAGTGGCTCCTTTCTTCTCTCAGTGTTTTCTCCTCTTGGTGGATGCTTCACCAACAGCCAACAAGCCTGAAAAGACACCAAAACCATGAGGCAACTAGGTTTTAAGAGAGGAAGATGAAGGAGTTTTGGAAATGACCCCTTTTGGCCAATAAAACTACAGTTTCAAGTCAGTAACCACTCCCATGGGGGCAGGGAAGCAGCTCAATGTTTATCACTGCCACTGATCAACAGAGAGACTTTCCTTTAGCCCAAGCAAAAATGGCCTCACAGAAACTTACAAAACAGTTCAAGAACAGCAAGCCTGTAACTTGAACTTTTTTAAATCTCAGAAAAGTGGGAAAAAAAGATTTTTTTTTTTTTTTTGTTTTTTCAGAGATAGCAGAGGTTCACAGGTAATATCAAGTTATAACAGTGCAGTAAATGACCCCACACAAGAGTGCTAGGTCAAAGACAGAAAATATGCAAGTTTTGAGAAAAAAACGATTTTAAAATTAAGTGCAAACAGGAAATTCAGTATACAGCTACTAATGCAGAAATCAAGTTTAACAAGCCAGAAAATGCTCAAACTAGGCAGCTATGCAGAAAAACTTAGAGGAAAAATACTTAAAATCTCAAAAGTGGCTCCTTTCTTCTCTCAGCGTTTTCTCCTCTTGGTGGGTGCTTCACCAACAGCCAACAAGCCTGAAAAGACGCCAAAACCATGAGGCAACTAGGTTTTAAGATAGGAAGATGAAGGAGTTTTGGAAATGACCCCTTTTGGCCAATAAAACTACAGTTTCATGTGAGGAAAAACTCTGGACATTATGCGAATATCTGTACAGTTGTGTGGTATCCCCACAAACACTGTTTACATTTCAAAGTGCCGTAACAGCACTTTCTGATTGCAGGGGGCATGTTACATGTGTGGGCACTGCTGTAACATGCCCTCTGCACTCATTCATGGTTCGTGTCTGTCTAGATTAAACAGCAGAGTGCCTTCATGCATATGCAAGGCAAGCTGCTGTTCTAAACTGGCACGAAGCGCTCCATGCAAGAATAGTTTTATTCTTGCATGGAGCTTCGTAAATCCCAGGGATTGTATTTATTGTGACTTATAAAATTTGTTTTAAGTTCTAGAACCTAAAGAGTACAACCACTATAAAAATTGTTTGTGCTGAAGAGTTTGCCATTTATACTTCTTTCATAATCTCTATGGTTCCAGAGATATGAACATTTGTTTAAAATGTGAGGACATAATTTGATTCTGTCAAAAGGCCTAGGCTCCACCCATTGGAAGTTACAGTGCAAACTTCCTGAGCTCCTTTGGAGTGAATGAATTATTAAGTCAGTAGGTTTATCAGTTTGCCATTGCCTAAAAAAAGCACTATAGGGGTTGCAAAGGTTTTTGGCAATATCTGAAAGCCTAGAGGGGATAAGTGCAGACCACCCCTGGCAAAGCAGCGTGGTCTGTCAACCATGTCCTCCCAGGCTGTCAAACATTGTACCCCCCTGGACTGACACCAGAAGCTATGTCAATTGTTAAAATCAATCATTTTCTGTTGGTAACATGGCATCATCTTTTGAGAAGGTAGTATGCTGCTCAGTGCTAGGCTCATACTTGCTTGAGACACATAAACAGTGAGCTTGATCTTGTCTTGCTTCATATAGTCAAGGGAAGTATGCCTCAGGTCATTAGCACTCACATGTGCTATGACAAAGTCATACTGGTACCTGTGGTTCAATGACCTGACTGCTTGTGTGACTTGATGGGTCTTAGCCCCAGAAAGGCAGCTAACCGTAACTTTCTTCTTACTCAGTCTGGTGAGGGGGACACCTGAGTGCCTCACTATAGAACCAACAATGACTAGGAAATTTGGCTTTGTGCCAGTTTGCCTTAAAGGCTTAGCAGTGGAGGCACTGGATATAAGGTTATTATGTGCAGCTGTGGCTGATGTTTTAGCAGAGTATTTATGTGATGGCTGATGACCTTTTCTCTGATTGTACTGTGCAGGATGCCCTAGTGTTTTAGGAAGATTACCTGTAAGTTCTCAGCATAGGTAGTTTTATGTGTAGAGTCTTTACTCTGTGCAGTAAGTGTTTTACAAGTGTCACTGACAACCTCTATAGGATTAGTTTATGTTGTATGAGAGACTTTTGCCTCCAGCATTAAAGTGCATTTACATCTCTCCCATACACTATCTGTTTTATTAAGAATAAGTGGGTTGTCAGTATATATGAGGCAATTGCTACAATGTCTCAAAATATCCATTTCAACCAGGCTGGCCACAGCAAGAGATGGGAAGTGCATACCCATGGCTATTAATCTACTAGGGAGGAGTGAGGAAAACTTAAATATTGAACAAGACAATAAGAGAATCAACTTAATGAGCAGTGCTCAAGTATGAGCAAACTAGATGGTATAGTAGTTAAAAAAAATCTGTCAAGACAGTAATGCCACAAGAGTGCAGACAAGAGACCAGAACAAAGACACTTAGAGGGGTACTTAAAGGTTACCCTTGAATGGGATATATGATTGAATGATTAACACCTCTAGTAGATTTAGGTAAGAGTTGTGAGACTGCAGGGGCATAGATAGTGACCTGTAGGGCCATGACATGGTGAAGGACCTTATCTATGGTGACTTGTACTTGGATGAGCTCCATGGTATCATCCTGTTTAATCAACCTAGAGATATGTTTGTTGCTAACATAGATCGCAACACCTCCACCTTTGGCACCAGATAAAGTGTGGAAGGCACTGTAGCCTTGTAATTCTGGTGAACTTTCAATGGTTCTAATCCAAGTCTTTGTCATAGCACAGATGTCTACATTCCTCAGAGTGAAGAGGACTTGAAGGGTATGGAGCTTTTTGTTTAGGCTCTAAACATTGAGCAGTAACACCTTAAGGTAGCTTGTAGATGTTTTCCCTAAGCTGATAGTTTTGTCTTTTTGCCATTGCCTATATAAAGGGCTCTAAGGGGGGTGGAAAACATTTTAGCAAATATATGATAGCCTGGGGGACAGGTGCATCCCATGCTTGGCAAAGCATCGTGGACTTTTGACCATATCTTCCCATGCTGACATATTGGATCCCCCTGATGTGACACCATAAACTAAGACAATTATTAAAATCAATCATTTTATGTTCATACTGTGGCGTCATCTTTAACCCAGCCACTGGAGATGCACAAGCCAGTGCATTTCTTTGTGTCAGTCCCAAGCCCAGATAAATGGGGAGGGTTGCATCAGGAAGGGCATCCAGGGTAAAACTTGGCCAAATTATTCATGCAGACACCAGTAAATATTTACATACCGGATCGGTCAAGGCCCAGGTTAACAACGACTGCCACCAGTACTGTTAGCCAACAGGGTGCTGGCAGAAATTGGGCTACTGTTGGCCGAAGGAGGAGAGAAGGTGGAAGGCATGGCCGAAGGCAGGAAGAGAGGAGAAAGGCTAGGACTGTGGTAGTGAGGGTCAGAACATTGAATGTTGGCAGTATGACTGGTACAGGGAGAGAGCTAGCCGATATGATGGACAGGAGGAAGGTTGGTATATTGTGTGAGCAAGAGACCAGATGAAAGGGGAGTAAGGCTAGGTGTATTGGAGGTGGGTTCAAATTGTTTTATCATGGTGTGGGTGGGAAGAGAAATGGCATAGGAGTTATCCTGAAGGAACAGTATTCTAAAAGTGTTTTGGAGGGGAAAAGAGTGTCGGATAGAGTGATGCTTATGAAGCTGGAAATTGATGGTGTAATGATGAATGTTGTTAGTGCATATGCTCCACAACTTGGGTGTCTGATGGAAGAGAAAGAAAAATTTTGGAGTGAGTTGGATGAAGTCGTAATGACTGTACCCAAGGGTGAGAGCGGTGATTGGAGCAGATTTCAATGGGCACGTTGGTGAAGGGAACAGAGGGGATGAGGAAGTGATGGGTAGATATGGTGTTAAACAAAGGAATGCAGAAGGTCAGATGGTAGTGGATTTTGTGAAAAGGATGGACTTGGCTGTGGTGAATGTGTATTTTAACAAGAGGTAGGAGCATAGGGTAACATACAAGAGTGGAGGAAGATGCACACAGGTGGATTATATCTTATGTAGAAGGGCCAGTTTGTAGGAGATTGGAGACTGTAAAGTGATGGCAGGGGAAAGTGTAGTTAGGCAGCATAGGATGGTGGTTTGTAAGATGACGTTGGTGATCAAGAAGAGGAGGAGGAGTGTGAGGGCAGCACCAAGGATCAAATGGTGAAAATTGAAAAAGGGTAATTGTAAGGTGGAGTTCAGGAAAGAGTTAAGACAGGCACAGGGTGGCAGTGAAGAGTTACCAAATAACTGGGTAACTACAGCAGAGCTAGTAAGTGAGACGGTTAGAAAGGTGCTTGGTATGACATCTGGACAGAGGAAGGATGACAAGGAAACATGGTGGTGGAATGAGGAAGTACAGGAGAGTATACAGAGAAAGAGTTTGGCAAAGAAGAAGTGGGATTGTCAGAGAGATGAAGAAAGTAGACAGATGTATAAGGAGATGAGGTGCATGGCAAAGAGAGAGGTGGCGAAGTCTAAGGATAAGGCATATGAAGAGTTGTATGAAAGGTCGGACACTAAGGAGCGAGAAAAGGACCTATACCAATTGGCTAGACAGATGGACCGAGCTAGGAAAGATGTGCAGCAGGTAAAGGTGATAAAGGATAATGAGGGAAACATACTTACAAGTGAGGAGAGTGTGTTGAGCAGATGGAAAGAGTACTTTGAGGGGTTGATGAATGAAGAGAATGAGAGGGAGAGAAGGTTGGATGAAGTGGGGATAGTAAATTATGAAGTACAATTGATTAGCAAGGAGGAAGTAAGGATAGCTATGAAGAGGATGAAGAATGGAAAGGCTGTTGGTCCAGATGACATAGCTGTGGAAGCATGGAGGTGTTTAGGTGAAATGGCAGTGGAGTTTTTAACCAGATTATTTAATGAAATTTTGGAAAGTGAGAGGATGCCTAAGGAATGGAGAAAAACTGTTTTGGTACCGATTTTTAAGAATAAGGGTGATGTGCAAAGCTGTAGTAACTACAGAGGGATTAAATTGATCAGTCACAGCATAAAGTTATGGGAAAGAGTAGTGGAAGCTAGGTTAAGAAGGAACGTGATGATTAGTGATCAGCAGTATGGTTTCATGCCAGAAGAGAGCACACAGATGCAATGTTTGCTCTGAGACTGTTGATGGAGAAGTACAGAGAAGGTCAGAAGGAGTTGCATTGTGTTTTTGTAAACTTAGAGAAAGCATATGACAGAGTGCCTAGAGAGGAGTTGTGGTATTGTATGAGGAAGTTGGGATTGTCAGAAAAGTATGTAAAAGTGGTACAGGATATGTACGAGGGTAGTGTGACAGCAGTGAGGTCTGCGGTGGGAGTGACAGATGCGCTTAAGGTGGAGGTGGGATTACATCAAGGATCATCTCTGAGCCCTTTCTTATTTGCAATGGTGATGGACAGGTTGACAGACGAGATCAGACAGGTGTCCCCTTGTGGACTATGATGTTTGCAGATGACATTGTGATCTGTAGTGGGAGTAGGGAACAGGTGGAGAAGACCCTGGAGAGATGGAGATATGATCTAGAGAGAAGAGGAATGAAGGTCAGCAGGACTAAGACAGAATATATGTGTGTGAATGAGAGGGAGGATAGATGAATGGTGATGATGCAAGGAGTAGAGGTGGTGAAGGTGGATGAGTTTAAATACTTGGGATCAATAGTTCAGAGTAATGGTGAGTGTGGAAGAGAGGTGAAGAAGAGAGTACAGGCAGGATGGAGTAGGTGGAGAAGAGTGTCAGGAGTGATTTGTGACAGACGAGTACCAGTAAGAGTGAAAGGGAAGGTCTACAAGAGGGTAGTGAGACCAGCTATGTTATATTGGTGGGAGACAGTGGCATTGACAAAAAAGGCAGGAGTTAGAGCTGGATGTGGCAGAGTTAAAGATGTTAAGATTTGCACTGGGTGTGACGAGGGTGGACAGGATTAGGAATAAGTATATTAGAGGGTCAGCCCAGGTTGAAAGGTTTGTCAACAAAGCCAGAAAGGCAAGATTACATTGGTTTGGACATGTGTTGAGGAGGGATGCTGAGTATATTGGGAAAAAGTTGCTAAGGATGAAGCTACCAGGTAACAGGAAAAGAGGAAAGCCTAAGATAACGTTTATAGATGTGGTGAGAGAGGACTTGCAGGTGGTTGGTGAGACAGAGCAAGATGCAGTGGACAGGAAGAAATGGAAACAGATGATCTGCTGTGGCAACCCTTAACGGGAACAGCTGAAAGATGATGATGATGACTGTGGCATCACCTTTGGTGAAGGTATAATGCTGCTCAATGCAAGGCTCATACCTATCTGTGCCACATATTGGGAGAGAGCCATTATGTCTCTTTTGATATAATCCTGTCAGGTATATCTCAGGTCATTTACACCCACATGTACTATGATAGAATCATATTGGTACCTGGGGTACAGTAACTTGACTGCATGCATGATATTGTGGATCCTGGCTCATGACAGGCCACTAACCATTATCTTCTCCTTGTCTAACCTGGTGTGTAGGGCATCTAAAGCTGAGGGATTTGCATAATGGTTAAGGTCTTTACCTCACAGATACAAATTACAAGGTTTAATTCTGACTTCTGGCTATTGACTAGACTTGTAATATTCTGCAGAGTGATAGCCTAGTGTTTACTCTAGACTTGAGGGTGGGCATAATGGTTAAAGTGTTATTCTAACACAGACAATGCACATGGGTTGATTCTCACCATTGTGGAAAATTGGATAGGCTTAAAATGGTTCAAAAGAACAGCTAGCCTAGCACTTGACTATGAATTTGTATTTCAGACAATGGAGTCCTCAATGACAAGAGTTTTAGGTAAAACATAGGCTTTCCTTATGGGCTTTGCTCGTGGGGGACCAGTGGGTGTAGGATTATGTGACATGACATGTTTTTGGTGTGTGCTTTAGTGATTGCTGAGAATCAGTGCTGTCATTAAGTGGTTTTGGAGGTCTTTGAGATTTGGGAAGTTTGTTAAGTGCCTCAGCATAAGACAATCTGTGTAAGTGGTGAATGGTGTATGTATGTGAGAGATGTAGTGTGGGTATTCATAGGTTCATAGGTGATTACTAGGCTAATTGCACAAGAGCCTTTAAAAGCCTAGCCAATAATACCCAGGATATGACAATATTATATCTTAGTTTCCCAGATATGGGATGGGGTGGTGTTGGAGCCATGACTTATTTTACAGACTGCCTCTATCCATAAGGGACATAGGCAGTACCCCAGGAGTGAATTTATGGTTTCCCCATGCATTTATCCAAATTATTTTTGAAGAGAGTGATGGCCAAGGCTTTGTTTTACAAAGATGGGAAGTTTATTCCATAGACGAGGTAGCCTTTGTGATATGAATCTGTCTCTCCAGCAAGTTCTTTTAGAGTCACAAATAAGTTTCAAGTCCATGGAACTCATAACCCTATTTCTTGCTATGTAATGTTTTCATCAGGGCTGGATCATAGAATGCCTTGTAGGTCAGGCATAATTCACCTGTCTATAAACAATATGAGAAAGAGTAAAGAAACAAGGGGTTTAGTCAGTCTGCATAAGACACGTGTCTTATCCTTTCTATTTTTTTTTAGTAAGAAACCTCTGGGGCCACTCCATTTGGTGTAAGTGCCTAGTTAGGTATATGGAAAAGGGAGAATTGTACTCAATTATGAGCCTGATGAGGGCTGTGTAAAATGGCACTATGACTTCATTTGAACTTGATGCCATACCTTTATTTATAAGTTGAGCCACACAGAAGGATTTCCTTACTACTGTAGCTACCTGATGGTCAAAGTTTAGGTTGCTATCTATTTGTATTCCTAGGTCCCTCACCACTGGGTCCACTTTTACAGGTGTGCTATCAATATTATAATTTGCAGGGATATATGATTTAACAAAGGGTATGATTACACATTTTTTAGCATTTAGTCTCAGACCATGGTTTTGGCACCAGTTGTTTGTCATTTTTAGACCTGTTTGTAGGATGTCAACATTGTTTGGGTATTTAGCGATTGCTCCCAACTTACAGTTGTCAGCGAACTTGGTGACCCAGAGGCCCCCAACATTGGCCTTCACTTCAAAGAACTATATACCAAACAGGAGGGTTCCCAGTACGGAGCCCTGTGAGACACCACTAGTAGCAGCTTTCTTACTGGGAGTGGATTCACCTGTCCTGTATGTGAATCAGTTTGCTTTTGATCTGACAAGGTAGGGGTTTATTCCTAACTCAGAAAGTTTATCTAGGATCCCCAAGTGGAGGATTGTGTTAAAAGCTTTGGTAGGGTCTAGATAAGTGATGCATACCATTTTACCCTCATCCATGGACCTGGTGGTATTCTCGAAGACGTCCACCATATTGAGCAGGCAAGACCTCCCTTTGACAAAGCCAATTTGGGTCTGGTCCAGTGTTTGGAGATTTCCTATGTTATTACTGATCAGGTTCATGATAATTCTCACCATGACCTTGCAGCTCAGGCTTATGGGTCTGTAGTTCACTGGGTCAGTAGGTGGGTCTCCTTTGTGCAGAGGGACATCTGTTGCAGTCCTCCATTCCTCTGGGACAAAGCCTGCCTGAAAGTTTTTAGTGGTCCTGATAGATTCTGTTTTGAGCTATTTAAGAAACATCTTGGTATGTTGTTGGGACCAATGGAGGCTGTGTTTTTAGCTTTACTAAGCATGGTAAGGACATGTTCCCTCATAATGACTGGTAGGGGATGATTGCGGGTATTTCTTTAGGTGTGGTAGGGAGGTGATGGGGGAGAAGTCTGAAATGAACATTGAAGGTTTGCTATAGTTTCAGGTTGGGTTTAAGTGTTGCTATTCACCTGGGAGGCTATCTTTGCCTTGTAGTTTGCTTTGGAAGATTTGACCAGCTCTCTAATTTGTTTATTTAGACTGGAGAATGTAATTTGCACTGTTTTGTCTGTTCCTTCTTGGCTTTGGAGAGGATTTTTTTCCCCTTTTTATGAATAGCCTGTTTAGGCTAAGGGTCCTCCAAGGCAGTTTATTTTTGCCAGTAATCATAGGTTTGACTTGGACAGTTACTGCCTCCTTTGTGCAGTTATGAATGTCCTGACAACCTCAGGATTTTTGCCTCCAAGGAAGCTGTGCATCAGCTCATGAATACTGTGTTATTTTATTTAATGATTAACTTTGTTGTCTGAGAACATGAGACAACTGCTACATTGCCTTAGGATGCCCAAATCTACCAAGCTAGAAATTGCATATCTATGTTGTCTGGTGCTGTAATAGGGTAAGCTGTTCAGGATTAGGGATTGGGTTTTAATAGAAATAATAAAAATACTAAGTCCCTGGTTAATTCTCCCTTCTGCTTGGAGATTTGGGGGCACACAGAACTTGAAAAACCCACAAATGGAAATGACTGTTTTTGCCACCAAATTAAATAAATGTTTTAAAAATGTTCAATAAGAGTAAAGATCAATGTATAAAGCAAGTACAAGAGCAGCAAATCAAGAACATATTCTTATCTTAGCTTGGATGGCTCTGGATGCATTTGAAACACTGGAATAATATTACAGCATCATGAATTTATATTAGTAGCTGTGAAACATTGTGAGCAAGTATGAGCTGGTCAGTCACCCTGATAGGAGTATGGAGGACTTTAGCACAGTAGTGTGGCATGTAGAGTCACCGAAGGGCAAAAGTATTAAATGTTACTGTGATACTTGTAGAAAGTTTCCATGCTACTGTTCACATCTTAACACCAGCATTTAGTGCCAGGCATTTCTGCACTGTGTTAAGGTGGCACCTGAAATGGTCATGCTGCTACTGAAGATGAATGTCATGTGCAGACAACATTGTGTATGACCATGACAGTATTACCATATTTCGATGGATTGCGACCTGGTGAATGGTCAAAGTGATCCAAGGGCACTGATGGTGGCAGAGCCCCCTGATAGTACCCTAAATATAGCAAGACCTTTCTTCACTTGCAGTAGAAGGACCACAGGGAGCATTTGAGAGGAAATGCTTATGAAAGCCCCATTTTTAAAGTGGATACCTGACACAGTCATACTAGGGATGTGACTACTGTTACTGGCATAAGCCTCTCTGGTGAGCAGAACTGGCACCACTTCAGTGTCCTGTGGAAGCACCATCCTGACTTTCTGAGCCAACAGAAAGAAGAGGTCAGAGAAAAAGCCCCTGCGATGTTATTATTAAGTAGGTAAGGCTGATTATTGTCCTGTTTTTTTTCCCTTATATGTAAACGGGCCCATACTGGACATTTAATTGTTGTTCTTGTTTTTTAGCTCAGAATGAAATATCTGGGAATGAGATTTTATACCAGAGGAGAATAAAGCATTTCTCTAGGCATGGAAGCTACTTAGCAGTAACCTCTGATATAGCTTACATAGGTATCTACAGCTTTTTGTACAGTAGGACAAACACTCAAGTTATATGATTCTTTGCAAACCCACACACAAAATCTACAGGTTGATGGTATATACACATTAGTGATTTGCAGGGAGGTTAACAGCTCTAGCTGTCTGTACAGCACATTTACTACCTCATGTTCCTAACATGTAGGTTGGGGCACCAAATCCCTGCCTTGTGCAAGCTGGCCCAGGATGGGTATTGATGACCTGTGGGGGAGGGGGGTTGAGCTAGATGGCCATGAGGGGTAAAGGGTTAGGGTGTCTGGTGAATTATGTTTGGGTGGGGAGTCATGTGGAGGTCATGGGGATTTATGTATGGCAGGTTCCTTGATAGTATATTGCCCATGCATAAATCCACCATATGCCCCTATCATCAGAGCTAGATCATGGTCAAATGGGGCCCAAGGCAGGGTATTGGACCAGGGCCCCACAACTCACTTTATAAAGAGTTTTTACTCTGAAAGATGTATATTGTTTCAAACTAGTTTTATTGGACAAAAAAAATCTGAATTTGAAGATAATAGTATCAGAATCAAAATAAATCATTTAGCAGGCCAACTCTACACACATATATGATGGTCATTTGAAACCCCATCATAACATAGCTATTAGAGATAAGAAACAATTATGATTATAGGAATATTTCATCTGTGGATAACAGAACATAGCACATCAAGGAATTATTTAATTTGTGGTTGTACTATGATTGCTTTGTATAAAAAAGGGCTTCTGCTACCAAGTGATGTATTTAAAAGTCACTGAAGGTGCTACATTATTCTTCTGTCTTTTCCCAGTTAGGGGTCGCCACAGTGGACCACCTGTCCACTCATGATTGGCAGTGGAGTTTTACAGTGTCGAGTTGCCAACCTTCCATAGAAGGCACACACACACACACACACACTCACTCACACCTAGGGCCAATTTAGAGTGTCTAATCCACCTACAGCATGTCTTTGGGATGTGAGAGGAAACTGGAGCACCTGGAGGAAACCCATGCAACCACAGGGAGGACATGCAGACTCCACACGGAAGGCACCCCAGCCGAGAATTGAACCGGAGAACCTCTTGCTGTGAGGTGGCAACACTACCCGCTGCACCACCATGGCCACCCTGAAGGTGCTACATTATTAAACATTGCTAAACATGGATCAGCAGCCATGATCGTACTGCAGCCTAACATCTCTTTGTCTGCCTATGAATAAGGATGCAGTGTTATAAGCCAAAAGTGTCTTTGATTGAAAAACATTAAAGTCACTAACCCAGCTGGCCCAGGGGTTGGACCAACATTTTCTTCTGTTCTACTTTTTCCACCAGCAAAATGGGCCTGCTTGTTATCTTATTGCTGGATGAACTTAGTGGCATGGAACATTAAGCAGTCTCTGACATCTTTGGCTGGGGTGGAAGGAACTTTGGAGTGGCACTAGAATTAGAAGGTTTTGCTGCAGAAACCCACCATCTAAAATAAGATTATGGGCTTAAATCCAATTAAGTGTTTGATGGGATTTTCCACTTCTTGGCCCTACATGACTAGAAACAGATATGTAGTCATCATTGTAAAGATTTAATTACTTGTTTGCATTTGTTAAGCTGGCTAGAGCACTGATGCATACTGATCTTTTTCATGCACAGCCTGGCAGCACTGTCTAGTTAAATGTCCCGTTCAGTCACACCTTTAGGCAAATAGAGACTGAGGAAAGAAAACGGCAGACCAAAGGAATCACCTGGTTAGCAGCTCTAAACCTCTGCTCACCTGTCAAATGATCCCTGATAATGCATTTCACCAGCAGCCAGTAACCCATCTGTTTGGGTTTAAAATGGTGATACCAAGTGTCTCTTTGTTGGTATATCCCCCTTTCTCCTGGATGAATGTGAATCAGACAAGTAAACTATAACTCTTTCTACATAATTTAGTATGCTGTTTTGTGGAATGCTGTTTTTTTGTGATGAAGATTCTAAATCAGACTGCCAACAGTAGATTCAGTGAGACATCCATCCATCCACTACCCCTTTTTCCCATTTTCACACATAGGGTCAGGATGTCACTAGAACAGTGACAATTATCTAGAGACAAGATATAGTGTCTGTTGCACAGTATTCATTTCAGTTCATCTAAAGTGATGCATAATTGTAGCTTTTTAAGTGAATTAAACAGTCACATATCTACGACTGTTTAAATGAACAGAATGCTGAATTAAGATCCTTACTTGAATGCATTGCCGATCTGATCAGCTGACTGAATCATGCTACTTCTGACTTCCAGAATAACAAACATCATCCCTGGAATTTATTAACAATCATGTAGGCTTTGCACTAAGCCTACATGATTAAGCATCTTAGAGCGATGAGAAGCAGTGCTAATTGAGTATGAATGCTGCTCATTATGCCGTCATGGTTCCAAGCACCTTTCTATGGCCAGCAACAGTGCTCATGGCCATTGGGAAAGTGTTTGCAAGCAGTAGCGCATAATGTAAACAAAACAGATTGATATAGGCAATGCTCAGATATACGAGCATGTGCTGTAGCCCAGACATATTAAGGGCAAGTACAGGGGAAACAATACAGAATGAGGGGAAGTGAAATGGGGGAATTGATACACAGAAATGTGTTATGATGTAGTAATGCTGGAGGGGGGAATGATACACAGAAATGTGTTATAATGATGTAGTAATGTTGGAGGGGGGGATTTTTAAAGTGTACTCATCGGAGTTGCTGGCTACTGAGACTTGTCTGCATATATCAAATGGAAACAAGCTGATTTAAGTATACTTTTCTCTGCACTTATTTAAGATTTGATTCAGTAAATATTGTGTGTCTTTGATTCAGCAAATATTGTGTGTCTTTGTCTATCTGCAGTTATTTCCCCATCCCTCCACCCATTTCCTGTTGTGGTGTTAATCTTGGTGGCTTTGGAATTGCCCACCCCTGCTGTAAATCTGTTTTTGCACACTCCTCCTGGACCCATCTCGTTTGCTCACTGAGTACAGTCAGATCATATTTTGATTTCAGATACTCCTACCAGTCCCATCTCCTCTGCTGTGTACAGAGAGAGAGAGTACTTGGGAAGGACATTCCCCTATAGTATCTTAATCTCCTCCCTCTAGAAAAAAAAATCCACTTCATCTGCTTTACTGTATTTGTGTTTCTTCCTACTTTATTACCTTATTTTGTTTTTGCCTCTTCTTAAAAGTACTCAATTGAATTTATTCTGCTGCCTTTATTACTGCTTGTTAGTAGCCTGATTAAATTGTAAGTGTTATTCTAAGGCCTTTGGTTTAAGCACTTGGGCTTCAAACCAGTTGTTTTACATTAAGAAGGTTTGTGGTCTGCACTGTTGTGGCAGGACAGGTAGCGTACATCCTTCTAAGTTGGGAACTGCTGATTGAAGGCTCAGTGTCTGTTATTCTAAAAGTGTATTAGTTCTGGGTTAAGCACTTGGGCTTCAGGCCAGTTATTTTACATTAAGAAGGTTTGTGGTCTGCACTCTTGTGGGAGGAGAGGCTAGATTCTGCCCTTCTGAGCTTGGAATTTCTGGTTAAATGCTTATTACGCATGCTTACTTGAACTGTTTCTTTATGAAATAGGTACACCTTGTTTGCTGTAGCATAGACTAGATTCAGGCCTGCTGGATCTAGCTTTGTTTGTATAACTTGTGCACTGATCCAGGCCATCTTTTTAGGAGAAGGTTTCTCTGTACCCTAGTGGCAGGAGTCTGCAGTTAAAACTTGTCTAATTGAAGACTTCTGGAACAGGGCTCAGTTTTGAGCATTTTAACTGGTTAATTGTGTAAAGTGTTGTTTTGATTGTATCTGCTCTACTTTCTGAAAAATATATATATACTTGTTTTCCACCTTTCTGAACTAGTATAGTCCAGTTTTTAGGTCACTGCTGAATCCAGGGCTGTGTTACAAGTTTTTGTGTTGCCCATACCTTACATGGATAGAAGGAAGTTTCATTGTTCACCTGTGAGAGAGGGGAGCTTTGAGCAGCCTATCTGTCCCTGGAGGAGTGATTTCAGGCCAAAAGTTAGTAGTTTATTGACCATTTTGGGCTCATTTCTATCTCTTTCACTTCCCTGCTATAAAAACTGCATTTGCACAGTTTTTGCACTTGTATTCCACTCAGCAAGTGCCTTCCAGGTGTTCTGCAGAGTCTACAGCAGCAGAGAGACAAAAGAGAGACTTTGGAGTGATTAAGTATCATTTTTCTGCTTTTCTTGCTGTTTTAACTAATTCCGCCTAAAACACCAGTTTTTTTTAGTGAATCTGTGATTTAAAATGTTTGTTATTGCTACATATTGTACTTATTTGCTGCCTGCACTTGAATTGAGTAATTTTTGTGTTTAAATAATCTGTTTAACTGTTGTAGGCTACATACTAAAGTGCGAAAGCATTTTCTGTACATTTAAAGTTTTGTTTTGATTGTATCTGCTCAATTTTCTGAAAAAAAAAAATTTTTATATATATATATATATATATATATATATATATATATATATATATATACTTGTTTCCCACCTTTCTGAACTAGTATAGTCTAGTTTTCAGGTTATTGCTGAATCCAGGCCTGTGTTACAAGTTTCTGTGTTGCCCATACCTTACTTGGATAGAAGGAAGTTTCTCTGTTCACCTGCGAGAGAGGAGAGCTTTGAGCAACCTATCTGTCCCTGGAGGAGTGGTTTCAGCCCAGAAGTTAGTAGTTTGTTGGCCATTTTTGGCTAATTTTGATTGTATCTGCCCTATTTTCTAAAAAAAAAAAAAAAAAACAAAAAAAATATATATATACTTTTTCCCGCCATTCTAAACTAGTATAGTCCAGTTTTCAGGTTATCACTGATTTTGGGCTAATTTCTATCTCTTTCACTTCCCTGCTATAAAAACCGCATTTGTGCAGTTTTGCACAATGGGCAGTGCCGGTTAGCTAGAGTTAAACTATTCTCGGCTCCACAAAGTCTACTCTTTAATTTTTCCCTTGGAACTAGAAAACCTTCAACTTTAGCACTCAAACCATTCAATTCACAGTCAAGCACTTGCTTAAAACTCATATCAAGAACTAATTAACCCTAGCACTAGACCTCCCTATACTGTCCAGAAGGACAAGGCTCTCTATTCATCCCCACCAGCCAATCAGAAAAACAGCTTACTCTACCTATTCAGGCATGTCCAAAGGGCAGTTTCTGGTGTACTCTCCAGTCCAACTGGTGAATCTGGGCATTTTGAGGCAATGTTACAACTGCCTCATGTACACAGAAAACCCGCTTCTCCTAACACCAAACACTAATACATGCGAGAGATGCAATTATACAGCCAAACTGGAGGCAAAGCTCTCTCAACCCAAGACTGGAACTGACAGTAAAGAGGAGAAGGGTAATACTTGCAACACACCACCAGTCTCACATAGATCTAATAAATCAACATCGGCAAATAACACACATGAATACATGAAAACATACTCAGAGGTCCTAAATAAAAATCTGCAAAACCAACAGAGAACTCCAAAGCAGACATCCAAGCAACCTCCACACCCCATCACCAACCATGAAACACATACTTCACATAATCAATGTGCCACTCAATCACAGCCCTTAAGGCAAAATAACATACCCAGCACACTAGTAATAGGCCACTCTATAGTCAGGCACACTGATGTCCCACTAACTAGGCTGGACAAGGAGAAGGTTACAGTTAGCTGCCTGTCGGGCACCAGGATCCGCCACATAACACAAGCACTGAGTTCACTCCAGAACAAGTACAAATACGACTCTGTCATTGTCCATGTTGGTGTGAATGACCTCAGATGTACCTCCCTGGACTACATGAAAAAGGACATGGAAGAGCTCTCTGATCATGTAGCCCAGGCCAGTATGACCCTGACCCTGAGAAGCATCCTGCCCTCACCAAGAATGATGCCACAGTATAAAGAAAAACATTTCTGGTGTCATTCAAAGGGGATCCAGTATCTGTCCATCTGGGATGACATGCTCGACATGCCATATTGCTTCGCAAGAAATCACTTGCACCTGTCACCCTTGGGCTTTCGAATACTGGCCAAGGCTCCTGCAGCCCCCATAGCGCCTTTTTTAAGCAAGGCTCAAAAGACAAATCCACCACCATAAATAGCACAAGTAACCAAAAACTGAGAGTAATGCTACTCAACACCAGAAGTCTAAACCTCAAAATGCATGCACTCGAGGCACTCCTCAGTATGGAGAACATCGACATCTGTGCAGTAACAGAAACCTGGTTTAAGGCTCCTTTGAGCACCCCAGCACTACTAGGCTATAACTCATACCATACCTTTTGGCCACAGAACCAGGACCGAAACACAAAAGGCAGGGTTGTATCCATATTCATCAAGGATACCCACACCTCCAGGTTAGTGACACAGCACAATGCATCAGAGATCATCCAAGTGCAACTAACAATGGGCAAAACTGCAATCCAAATTGTAGCGTGCTACAGATCACCCACCATGACCCAGGACCCCCATTTCGCATTTCTGGAGATACTGGGGAATATGAAGGTCCTACCAAACACCCTAATACTGGGTGATTTCAATTACCCAAACATAAACTGGGAGAACTACTCAAGTACTAACTCCCTTGCCCAATGCTTCCTAGAATTTATAAACTCGAATGCCCTGGATCAACTGGTCATCACCCTCACCAGAGGGAACAACATATTGGACCTGGTCATCACCAACATGGGCGACTGGTGTTCCACACCGGAGGTCAACCCCTCACTGGTTAGATCAGACCATAGACTAATCACTCTGGATATCCACATTGCGCCCCCAACCCCAATCAAGGAAACCACTGTGAAAATCTTTTAAAAGCAAACTTTACATTACTTAAGACTGAGGTGGAAAGGTTCACAGCCCCCATGCTATAGAACAATGTTGTCCAAGCTGCTGAAACCTTTACAAAGGCACTCTATGAGCATCTGCAGGAATGCATGGATTTTGCTATCCCAAGTAAAACCAAGACTCACTCCTCCAAGGAAGGGAAACCAGTCTGGTGGATCCCTGCCATAAACAAGCTTATACAACAGAAGGAGGAAACTAGTACAGAAAAGAGTAAAATCCCAAGCAGGAAAGACATCCCTGATCAGTATCAGCAAGAAACTATGATCCCTCATTAAATCATCCAAGGCTAGTTTTGAAAGAAAAATTGCCAATGATGTCAAAGATAACCACAAAGTGTTCTTTAGCTATGTCAAGAACCTAAGTGGAAACTCTCAGATCTGCTCTGAGTTAGTGCAGAATGGCACAAAATACACTGAACCGACTGATATTGCCAACATTCTGGCAGACAGGTTTAGTGCAATATTCACCCCCCTCTCACTCCCAAAGGGCCCATAACCATGCCAGAAGAATGTAGGGCCCCATCAATCACCGACACACAGGTTAAAACAGCCCTATCCAAAGCCAAAAACACAGCTTCAATGGGACCGGACGGTGTCCCAGGCTGTGTTTTGCAAGAGCTCCAGAATGAACTAACCCGTAAGTACACTGTTCAATCTCAGCCTCTCTACAGGCTACATACCCACAAAGTGGTGCACAGCAACAGTTATCCCACTCCACAAAGGTGGAGCCACAATGGACCCCTGGAACTAAGCCTGACTAGCCTGGTCTGCAAGGCTATGGAGCGCATTATCATGGAACTCATTAACAGAGAAACCTCCAAACCTTGGACCCTACCCAGTTTGGCTTTGTTAAGGGCAGATCATGCCTCCTAAACCTGGTGGACTTCTTTGAGACAACTAACAAGGCATTATATGAGGGAAAGGAGGTCCTCACAGCCTACCTAGACCTCGCAAAGGCTTTTGACACAATTCCCCATTCTAGTACTATAGACAAGCTCACCAGCTTGAACATAAACCCCTACATCACAAGATGGGTTGCCAACTGGCTCATGGATAGAACCCACATGGTGAGAGTTGCAAGCTCTACATCAACTCTAAACTGGTTACAAGTGGAGTCCCCCAGGGCTCAGTCCTAGGACCCCTCCTGTTTGGTATATACTTCTCAGAGGTACAGGCAAGCATAGGAGGTCTATGGCTGGCCAAGTTTGCAGACGACTGCAAACTAGGGGCCATAGTTGATTCTCCAACTGATACAGACACCCTCCAGAAGGGTCTCACTGAGATGGATACCTGGTGTCAAAATCATGGCCTCAAGCTAAATGCCAAAAAGTACATAGTCATCCCCTTTGGAAAAAATAAATACCCGCGAACTACTATATAGGTGGTTGTCCACTAAATACAGAAAATGTAATAAGGGATCTGGGGACCCAAGTAGATAGTAATCTCTCCTTTGATAATTATATTGCCAAGGTGGTTAGAAAATCCTTCTATGTGGCCCACCTAATCACAAAAGGGTTTGCATCCAGAACAAAAGAGGTTATTGTGCCTCTCTACTCATCACTCATTAGACCCATCATAGAATACAATGCCCCATTTGGGATGTATCTTACAAGACACCTGCAACAGCTGGAAAGACCACAAAAGTACCTCACCAAGAGGATTACTGGCCTCAAACAGGTTCCCTATGCAGCCCGACTCAAGAAACTCCAGCTGTACTCAGTTGCATACCGCTTACTCAGAGGTTATCTCTGCCTGACATACAAGGCCATGTCCAACCCAGAATTGATGGACATGCTCTACCTAAAAAAAAACAAATCCCGGACAGCCACATGCTCTAGAGATATAAACCTCACTACAACGATAAATAGGACATGCTGGAGGGATAGATTCCTGTCCCAGAGACTCCCCATGCTTTGGAACAGGATTCCAATATACATCAGGCAGAGCCCCTCACTAACACTCTTCAAGAGAAACCTTGATGGGTGGATGGGAAACAGAAAATTTACCCCGGGGATCACTGCAGTGACTCTGCTGGACAGTGATGCAAGAAACTAATGGCTCTGCTGGACAGAGGCACAGATAACTAATCTAAAGGGGTGGCGAAAGCCAACACATTCTGGCTAGGCTTAGAAATGCCCTTGGGCAGATAGCCTAGTACTTACCTATGAACCTATGAACCTATATCCCACAAGCAAATGGGATGAAAAACCTGCAATATCTCTGTAATGATAATTAGAGTGAAATTTGACCCCACAGTTATGCACATCGATCCCACCATTATGCACATAAATAATAACAAACATGCTCATAAAGGATGTGATCAGGACATAAAGCTGCAGTGTAACAAATGGGAGTGAAAATGTGATATACATGTTAATTAAAGGCTGACTTGAGATAAAAGTTATCAAGGATAGAAGATACATTATGGGATGAATACGTAGTATGCAGTTATTGTAAATGAGGATGTATATACAAGGAACTGATATACTGCAAGCTGACAACACCTTTGACTTATATATCTCACTATGTATACACAAGAACAAAAGGACCTTACAGCTGTAATGTCAGGTAACTCATACATAGACATACTTATGCAAAGAAATGACAGTGGCACCAGTAAGAAAGAGGTTTATCATTTACAAGCATGTAACAGACAAGCATTATAGGATTGTGTAAATGCTACATGCCAGTCTAATAATATACATACATAAGTGAGCAATGACAAGACTGAGCGGATGTCCAGTTTTACTATTGCCAATCTGCAAAGACATTTGACATAATAATACTGAGCATGCTCATATACAATTACAGGGAACAATAACAGAAGAGCAATTCAATAGCCGCAACACAATAGAAAGTGATGTAACAGAGGACCAATCACATTTCCTGATGGTCTAGCTGCATGCCATACAGTAAGAAGCATTTATGGAATCACACATCTGCCATTAATATGTATATTGTGAAGGAAACAATTCCAGTTTTAAATACATTCCTGGAGGAAGATATTAATGCATTATCTTGTGAATAGGTAATGCATATGAACAAGGAATGACATTTGCATCATGCCCTTTTAGAACAAGTGTGCCAAGAAACATCAGAAAGATACATAACAATCATGGGCACCACAGACATAAGCATATCGGTAACGTAAGAAAGAACACCCTCAAAGGGCATACAGCACTATCATACCATATAAGTTGTACTGATGACCTACCTCTTATGAAAATGCATGAAAAAGCTGGCTGTGTGAATGTGTGTGTCTGACAGACAGATATTACCAGATTCAAACCCTTACCTACTATACAAGGCTTTCTCCAGACCTCTGTATTAACCTCAAGTGCCATATAAGATAGCTGTCACAAACTGAACTGAATGTGTATGTGTTAACACAGGAGGTATGGATATAATATGAACAATCAGATTCAGTCAGCATGCCAGAAAAGAGCTAAACATGTTACTGTCCACACAACACTGAGGATTACAATATGACTCATTCTTTGACAAGGAAGCTGTTTCTGTTATGTCAGACACACACTGCCCCAGAAGTGAACACCAGTCTATCTGTGTAGCTGTGCTATAAAAGCCAGTACTCCATGCACATGCTATGGGAGCACTCACAGCACAACATGCCCTGAATAAATATTTCATTGCCATGCAATTACAGCCTGTGATGATATAGCATTCTCCCACATAAAAGTGATTATGAATAATAAGATGGAATGGTGTTTATGTAACATCAGTATAATTCATATAATGTTGCCTCTCCCAGGAATGGAACAGCATGCCATAAGACTTGACTGACTAATGACATGTGAATAAACCACAAGCGCTACAGTGGAAGTCTTACAACTTGTATTACAGTTCACCTGTGCTGACTTATTACATCATATATATGTGTACTAAATGATCTCTGAGATGAAAGGACTCCTACAATGTAAATGGAAACATTATAACTGTGGTACGCCATGTATGCATTACAATATAAGGTGCAACAATCCTAACAGGCACTGAATGTAGATGCTAAAACACATGAGCATCTGACAGCAGACAATACATGATATTGTAGAGGATGAATGGACCGTGGCAGAAATGTCAGTACAATTGTGAGATATTTGGTTATGTGAAAGTATTACATCATGTTCTTTCTGCAAGGGATATGTGTGGCTCTAATTGCTGTAGTATATCAACAACAGACAGTATTTTGTCTCATTTCCTTATGCCAAAGGATAGCACATCCTACATAAGTTGTGTAAGGAACATGAAAGCAAATGTCATCGTTACTCTGAATCAAAGCATTATGTGACAAATTGTCACAGATTTTAGTAAGACAGATGAACGTCTATATGTGTACAAAGCCATTGTGCTTGACAACAGTGTTAGTGATGTGTACAGTCAAAATAACACTGACATAATGTAATCTGAGCAGTAATGGGTGAATTTCAAATAACTACCCAAGATCACATGCTAAACATCATTGCCTGAATTGCAAGTGCCATGTTGAGGTACAATGGAGACAGTGCACAGTTAAATAACATCACCATTGTTTATTAGCTGAATGTTTATGCTAAAAAGTATTTGAAGTGCACAATATCACTGAACAGCTACACATCATATATGTCTTTGCAGAATATTATACACAGTGTAAGGTTGAAAGACGTACTCATAACTGGACTCCTGCATCCTACATATACAGTTACACAATGTACAAAGCCATGCAAAACAGGATAATGCAGACTCCAAGTATGACATACTACAGGTATGTTAGCAGTATGTAATCATTGTGTGAACTAAAAGTTATTTTCACTGGGGATGCTAAAATTTACTAATGTTACAGAGTGCCACTGTAATTTAATCTCATAATTGGGAGATACATAAAGGTGGTTGTAAGGTGGCCAACAGTATATGACAGTAATAAATGTCACACTACTGAAGCAGTTGCAGAATCACCCCCCCCCCCCGCCTACCCACTTATAGCCTGTATACAGCACATTATTAGTAGCCAGTGCCACAGGAGAATATTGACTAAAACTGAGACATACAGCACCTATGAAAGGATGACAGCAGCAGCGTATTGCCAAGGAGATGTATCTGATAGCATTATTTTTAAAAATAATCAGGGCTTGTAACATTTGCCACAACAAATGTGTATAAAACAATCATGGCTTCGTTGGAAGTCACACTTGCAGAAGTTAAGCACTACTGTATTTACATATCCTACTTATCTAGGTACACATTACAGAGAATAGTGTAAGACATGTAGGCACCACAGGAGAAGTCTGACACTGAAATAGCTTCAGTTCACTTGCAAAACAATAATCTCATCAGTTTGTTGAACCAGGCATGTAGGCAGACAATATAATTTTGTAATTATGTATTCTTATTGATGACAGACAAATCACCTACCATTTGAAGAATCATCCTACTTAATAAATGTCTGCATCCCTTTCCATCTAAAAACATTAAATGGCTATCTTTCAATCCATGATACTGTTATTTGAAGCATTATTTTAAAAACTTATGTACACATTATCGCTAAAAATCAAAGTTTTCTTTAAATAATGCACAGAAAATTGTAATCATTGCATTACAAACATTATGCATAGTTACACCCTTGTGTAGCAATGAAGTTGTGGATGTGAAAGGTAGGCTTAGGGGATGGTGTAGTCATCTATAATTTTAAAACATTTATCTAGAGTATAGGCTGATTGAGTACATGCTCACCTAACTGTAAACAACCTCACATACACACACGTCTGCCATGTAAGGTATTGAGCCCCTTACCTATATAGTTACACAATCTTGAGATCACTGTCCTAGTTGCATACACACAGGAGAAGGCTGAATCTTAAGGGGGGAGATTGCACTTTTGCCAGGATGACCTCATCGGTATGTTTCATACAGGATGTTTGTGTAAAAGTTAGTAAAAGGGAGCTGTATGCACATTTAAATGCATCCTGTACGGGAAAATGGAGACAGCAACTAACATTACACACACTCATAGAAGTCTACCATGGCATGTATTGAAAGTCTTACCTATCCAGTTGCATAATCTAGAGAGCATTATGCTAGTTGCAAGCACCACAGAAATCTGACTCTTAAGTGGAGAAATTGTACTTTGTTATGATGACCTCATCACTGTGTTTCACAGAGGATATTTCCATAAATGTTGGTATAAGGGAACTGTGAGAAAAATTAAATGTATCATTCTCAGAAGAAATGGATAAACCACCAAGTCATTCACACACAGTCTCACACACACACACACACACACACACACACACACACACACGCACACACACACACACACACACACACACACACACAGACGTCTTCCATTATGAGTACTGAACCTTCTGTGTATCTAGTTACACAATCTAGAGGGCAGGGCACTAGTCACAAACACTGCAGGAAAAGTCTGAGTCATAAGTGGAGAGATTGCTCTTTTGTCAGGATGACATCGTCAGTGTGTTTCATAGAGAATGTTTCTGTAAAAATTGGGATAAGGGAGCTGTGAGAACTGTTAAAGGAGAAGTGGATACACTATCAAGTGATACACACACAGAGACAAACACACACATGTCTTCCATGTTGGGTACTGAACCTCCTATCTATCTAGGTTACGCAATCTAGAGAGCAATGTACTAGTCACAAGCATCACAGGAGAAGATGGACAATACCTATGTGAAACTGGATATTGGAAATGATTATTTGGAAGAGATGATACTGTGCATCACATATTGTGCAGCTAATAGATGTGTGTGCTAAGGACAATGTGACATCACTATGATTGTCACACGTAATGACATGATTTTATAATAAAACATAGATACTGTCCTTACTGCACATTGTGTTACTGTGAGGGACATTGACATGCTCCACATAATGGGCTGACATACACATTGACTGTTGCACACCAGTGGATTATCAATCAAATATTGCTGTAACTTCATGTCGGGATGACTGCACACTTGTATTGTCTCACACTTCCACTATGTGCATTTGCAAGACAAACATGCAAGTCATATATAGGACAGTACACTGCAGAATGACAGGGATGGACTTTGTGAGAATAGGTAAATCAAGCTGGTAACACAGTGCCAATGTAAACACTGTATAGCAGACATATTACCTTAAATGAATGAATTAAGTGAGTCAATGTCATTCAGCAATCATGATTATCTTTTGACAACAGTCATACAGACATACCAATGTGCAGCAGAAAATTATAAATCATTTTTTCTTTTTATTAATTATACTTTTTGAGCACAACACTGCTAAGATGATTTGTGCTTCTGATGGCAGTGTTTCTGCATGTGTAATCATATTTTGAAGTGTTAAACATGCAATGGTAATTAGCAGCACTCATTGTTGCTCTGTGCCGACTTCCATGCAAAGATCTTTATAAGACAGCCTTCACAATATGTAGGCAAGCAGGTTAGTGTAGCAGCAGCATAATGATGTGTTAAGTAAGGGGTTATCCAACATTTACAGACACAGTAGTCATAGTGTAGCAGCAGCATAATGATGTGTTAAGTAAGCGGTTATCCAACATTTACAGACACAGTAGTCATGGTGTAGCAGCGGCATAATGATGTGTTAAGTAAGGGGTTATCCAACATTTACA
The DNA here is from genome assembly GCF_019279795.1 of Protopterus annectens. Lineage (NCBI taxonomy): Eukaryota > Metazoa > Chordata > Ceratodontiformes > Protopteridae > Protopterus > Protopterus annectens. Next base: position 763,129,809 of record NC_056746.1, read on the forward strand.
GACACAGTAGTCATAGTGTAGCAGCGGCATAATGATGTGTTAAGTAAGGGGTTATCCAACATTTACAGACACAGTAGTCATAGTGTAGCAGCGGCATAATGATGTGTTAAGTAAGGGGTTATCCAACATTTACAGACACAGTAGTCATAGTGTAGCAGCGGCATAATGATGTGTTAAGTAAGGGGTTATCCAACATTTACAGACACAGTAGTCATAGTGTAGCAGCAGCATAATGATGTGTTAAGTAAGGGGTTATCCAACATTTACAGACACAGTAGTCATAGTGTAGCAGCAGCATAATGATGTCTTAAGTAAGGGGTTATCCAACATTTACAGACACAGTAGTCAGACAAATCATCATGTAACATGTTGTCATCCATATGTATTCAAACAGCATGCCAAAAAAAAAACATTTAAACCTGAGTATTATCTTAGTGAAACACACAAGAATTCATAATTGTGATAATTAATTGATAGTCGATTTCAGCAAACATGAATGTATGTATTCATGTTTATTACTCTACTGACTACTGTAATCCTTACATCCAACTCTTCACCTTGTTTAAAATTACATTAAATTGAATAAACATAGCTTAGCACAGTGGCACAAACTTGAGACAGAGTAATGCAGACAAAGGGAATCAAATCCAAAGATATTTCCATATGCATGTGTTGGCCGGCATCACATATTGTGCATGTGCAGAGGTGAAGAATAATGATACAGAAGGGTGACGATACAGAGACAGGGTGAGTTGGAGGCAGAGACACATTAGATTATTATTGAAGAAGGATAATGGTGGCTCACAACAATATGTAACCTACAGGTACACCTAAATTAGTGATCCAAAAACACTCAGTAACACATAGCTAATGGCTGCATTATAAGTCTTTCTACACTTCTGAGCATTAGCTCATCACACCACAAAGAAACCATTACTTCACAGCATTAATATGGCATCATCAAAGCACACTGATGATGTATTGAAGAAGGAGAGGTGAACAGAGAGTGTTAGAGACAGCTACAGAGAGGAATAGTGACAATATATACACCTGTATGGTGTTTTAGTCTTACTTACTAAATCATCAATAATCTGTCATGTTCTGTACAATAAACTGATTGTTATAGGTACAAATAAGGGATGACAGAGAAAAAGAGTAGATTACTAAGTCTCCCTGTTGCGGTCATAATGTTTTTGAAAATGATGTCTTTCTGTATTATTCTAATGTTATGTTAAGGAAATGTATTATATATAGAGAAATACAGATGTTTGCAAGTAAATATATGCTAGGAATATGAACTGTCATGAAGTAAGAAAATGAAATACAGCAGTATTTATTTATTTATTTATTTGTCTTTATTGACTGGGGAAGTCCGACTGGGCAGAGAGTCCATTTTCAGTGTAGGTCCTGGGAGAAAAGCTCCACCACAGTGTATTTATATTAAAAGTGAACTTCAGACAGTTATCAGAAAAACAACAGTTACATTTCTCATGAAACAACAAACATAATCACGAGACAAGTATATACAGTAAAGTATTTACATCAACAATTTTACATCTGTACAGTTGCTCCAGCTGTAACATCTTATAGAAATAAATAAGTGGGAGGATGACATAATGGTTAAGGTGTTTACCTTAAGGACACAAGATGCAGCGTTTGATTCTCACATGGGGTAACTGGCTAGGCTTCAAATAGCCAAAAAGGGGAAGTTAGCCTAGTACCAATCTATGAACCTATAAACTGATACTGCATAAGGGAAACATTGTTGTAAAGATGTTTAGTGATCTTGCATTTCAGTGAAGAAAGGAGTTCAAGACATATGATGAAGTCCTTTATAAAATTATCTAGGTCGAAAGATTTTAGTATTGTATAGGTTTCTAAAGAGTTCAAGAGATATTTGAAAGTAAGTTATAAAATTAAGTAGCAGGGGATGAAAGATATTAGTATTGTATAGATAGTTGTAATAGCATATAAGTGAGAGAGCATAGTATAGGAATGCCTGTTCTACATTGGTGTATCTAGAAGCTTTATAATTCAGGTATATAGGAGATGTATGAGATGGACTGAGAGGTGGATGGGGGTAGTTAGAAAAAGAGCAAGATGAGATGTGTTCTTTAAGAGGGAGGTGTGAAAAGGAATGTATTGATTCAAGTGCAGAGGGAAAAGTTGTTAAGGGTGCAATGATCCAAGCAGAGTTTGGCAAAAGTTAGTGATAAGCAAAATTAATTTGGTGCTTTCACTAGTGGTCTCAACCTGGTGATGAACATGAGCGTGACCGAGATTGGGTATGGTATTGTTTGAGCTGGATTTTATAGCTTGGGAGATTGTTAATCATCTTTACTTGTGTAAGAATGGTGTTCCAGAGCTTCTAAATTTAACAGGAGTATAGTGAGCCCCCAGATTATTTGCTTTAGTAGTATTTAGTAAAAATGTATCACCAGAAGGGAGGGCTGTTGTGGGGGTATAGGGCAATAATATGTTTTTTAATGCAGGGCATTGTTCAGGAATATATATAAGTTTGTATGCCGTAACTATCTGAGAGTATGTGACTTAGCTGTTATGCCATTTTAGCTGCTTTAAGACTGGGCAGTGGTGAGCTGGGTGTGCAGTGTTGGTAGCAAATTTAGTTACTTTCTTGCTAATTTGGATTTTAGTGTAGAGCTTAAGTTTGTAAGGATAGGTGAGGTATACAAGGTTGGAAGCAAATAGGATGAAGCTATGTTTTTTTCTTGCTGGGTCTATAAGTTACTGCTTTGCCCTATAAAGGGAGTCAAGTTTCTGGTGGGTCCTTTTAATTGTTTTAAGAATATCTAGACCATCCCCAGGATTCATGAAGCTCAGCACAAGGATGGCATTAGCCTTGCGCTGACCGTGTGGCGTAGAGATGGCGCAGCAGCACCACATGCATATTAATGAAGGTGCGCTGCCACAACGTCCACGTGCATAGTAAATGTGCGGGAGTGCAGGGGGCGTGTCTAAGTGCTGCACGGAGGCATGAACATGTCGGCTGCAGATGTGCAACCTAAAATGCTGACTAGTACAGCCTGTCTCTAATAATAATCACTCCTGTCAGGGTCCGTGGATACTGAAAAGTATGCAAAGCATACAAGACAGTTTCACGAACACCAAAATTAAAAGTAAACACAAAGGCACGTAGCTGAATATTGAGTCCCCGTTCCTTGAACAAATGACATTTAAAACCCTGTGCCTGTATTCCATTGCAGTGTTGATTGTTATACCAAGTGGAAGCGAAACACAGCATGTTAGCAGGCCGCTGCCCTTTGCTAAGCCTAGCCCAATGGTTAGGGTTACCACCTGTCCCACTTTGTGAGGGACAGTCCCTCTCTGGGCAGTTGCGTCCTTACCAAAAATATTAAAAATGTTAAATGTCCTGTGATTGTAGGACATAATTATGTCCCATATTTTATGTAATAGTTCCATAAAATAGTTATTTCTGTATGTAAAATACCTAAATGTTGCAAGAAACAGAATAAGCAACTAAACTGCTACAACAATAAGCTTTCATTTAGGTATAAAACAAAAGTACTATCCTCTGTACTGACCGTGGGTATGTGTCGGCCTGTAAAATCTGATGTGTGTCCCGAAAATGTCCCACTTTGGTCATTTGAAAAGGTGGCAACCCTACCAATGGTCAGAGCATTCGCTCAATATCTGCCCATTCGTGGTCCAAGTCATCCTTGTCTGGACGGCCCAAAGATTAACTGGTATTACCCGGGTCTACCTACCATGTCATGAAAGATAAGTATTTGCGTGTACCTATGTGCATGAAGTAACAGTATGTGGAAGATCAAAAATGCTAGGGTCTTCCTCACAACCATATTGGTACCAGAGATATGTAGTGTACGCAATGTGTTCTGTTGTCTGTGCCATGGACCATCAACCAGAGAAGGGATGGATGGTGTGTGTGGAATATGGGGGTGGTGGGTGATGGGTAATGTAATATTTCGCCAAGGGGAGACTGGGTTGGATGCACAATAGGTGAACTGGAGGTGTATGAGGGATCAGTGGGTGAATCAGAAAGGAAACCAAAGAACAAACATTCACATCCGCAATACAACCTGACAGGCCATACTGCAGAACACAATCCCACAAACATATGGACATTAAAATGTGTGATACACATGTACAGAAACATTACCGGCTCACACCCACATAATGGTCTGGCCTGAACTGAGCCATCTAACCCCAACACACCTGGATACATAACTGAATACCCATCATCCCCTCCACAGCACACTACCACCCCCTTCCTGAACGTCCACCAAAACCACCCATACTCGGGCTGCTAGCTTGGCGCAGCCATATCTGCACATAGTGACCCCCATTCATATCTAGTAGGCAGTCTCACCCTAAGCAGTCTCAGGATTGCAAACTATGTATCCCTTGCATGTGTAACCCTCCCTCATTTTTGTAAAGCCAAAAGAATGAAGGTCATTGGTCCCCAAAATTTCTGGCTATCCTTCATGGGATAAGTATCTGTTCTAAAGATTAGACTTGGTGGCACGACATGATGTCCAGTCCCATAGACATCTGGACACAAATTGTATGAGCAGTAGTTGTCCACAACCTTGCTCAGTCTCCAGCCGGTCCCGCAGAACTTACGACCCGGAATTAAACACCTGACCATGATGCATGTCTCCCCACGTGCATTATTGGGAATATATACCTTACACATGTTCACATGAAGCATCCCCATAGCCATCTTCCAAATAGTACATGTCCACAAATTGTATACCCCGTCCAGGTTCCTCGTCATAATGATGCACACAACCCCTGTATACAAACGGTACAGGTACCTCCCGTATGTGGTCGTTCATATACATGGCCATGTATAACTCCAGATATGTAACCATATATTTATAAATGTACATACTTATATTTGCATAGCTACACATCGCACATACATGCATATAAGTAGTTGTCAAGTATGTGTCCAATTCATAAATATGTATACTTGCAAATGTATACATATACATCTCAGAAACATATGAATAGTAGCATGTAATATACATATGTACACATCCCGACTGTCACATTTCTTGCCAGTACTGTGGAATGGCTCTAGTAAAGTCATATATCCTAATTACCATCCATAGAAAATCTATCATGGATGGTTTAGTGGTAAAGCCAGTGACTATGGTGTTCCTGTTCCCGGGTCCAAGCCATGCAAGGGCTAATATTATATGATGGCCACAATAATGGCAGTCAGATATAGGGTGATTAAGGCACATTAAAGCAGACGTACGTGGGTATGCAAGTGTGTATGCGCGACGGTAAGTGGCGGTCATTCAACAGTATGGGAAATGTAAATAAGCATGTAGGTGTATATGCATGTGTATGTACAGATATATATATATATATATATATATATATATATATATATATATATATATATATATATATATATATATATATATGTATATAAATAAAGAATGAACATGGTCACAATATAGCAGTCATAACGAATGTGAACAGAAGCAGCAGCGGAACCCCCTGTAATATTTAGTGCTGTCATATCAAGTTGCCCAGAGGTGAGCAAACCTCCTGCATCTCCAACCACAGGTAGGATGCTAAAAGTGGAACTAACTATGTCCCAGTGCTAAGTCTGACTTTTAAACAGGTACAGGGCAGTCCCAGTCAACAGTCAGACGAACCAAAATCCAGAAGACTAATTGAACACCCTGACCATTATATGAACGTATGTTCCAGGACTATAAGCTTGGGACATCCGAATATACTTGAAGTGAGCCAACATACTCCGTGTCTAGAGAAGTAGGGAATGGCGCATGTGTAGTAGTAGCTCCATGAATCTGTTCACAGCAAACACATGGAAATATGCACTAGCACCAAATAATTTCAGTCGTCCATTTATTGATAAGAATAAGTAGTTAAAAATAACTTTTCTACACAAGGGTTAAGCGCTTTTATCTACACACTCGTAGACTTCATCAGAACATTTCATTTTATTCCCAGCAGTATTTTATATAGTCAACAACCACATATTACAATTAGTTGTTTAAAGTGCACTGTGCATTAAAATCTTGGTGACCACCCTTACATTAATATTACTTCAGTCCTTATTTATTCTACTTTTTGTTTCTGTATGGAAACTCATTCCATACCTCTGCTGTTTACTCCATATACACTATACACACTAAATTGTGAAAGTGTAAAAGTTTAAATCTACCCCCCGGTAGTATGAATGTTAAAAAGATTAAATAAATAAAACACCCCAACTAAAAAACATGTTATATTATCATCTAAAATGCCTTAAAAACAGGGTGTATACAACAAAGGGAAATGAAAGATATAATTATATACCCATTTAGTGAATATTTTCTAATATAGGTTTAATAGAAATGTTCTCATTTATTCCAGGGTGAACAGAAGCATTTAACCTGATCTGCCACCTAGCTTCTCTTTCACCCATTTTTTCTTTATACATCCCCCTCTTGGATTATATTGAATACATTCTAAAATACCAAAATTGAAAGAATCACAACTCTCACTTACATTTAGATGCCTCCATAAAGCGTTTTTTTCATCTTTTTTTCTCATACAATAACAGTGGTCGTATATTCTGTTCCTGAGGCATCTATCGGTCTTACCCACATAGAAACAGGGGCATTTCATACATTTGGCCAAATATACCACATGAGATGTCCTACAATTACCCTTCTGGAAAACTACCTTAGTTCGATTAATATCCTCCAACACCAGGGAAGGTACCTTAATGATAAGACTACACTGGTTACATAGACCACATTTAGTAATGCCTGTCCTATTGTCCTTATAATATTTTTTCCTTATTTTCCTCTCTAACTCACATTTTAAGTTACTACCATTTTTAGAGACAAACAAAGGTTGTTTGCCCACCATTTTGTATATATTGGGATCAGTTTTCATAATATTCCAATTTTTTTCTATTATTTTCCTTATATCTTGTACATAAGGTGCGTATTCTAATATACAGGCCCTCATATAATTATTTGTGTCCTGACACTCCTTATTCTGGATGTCCCCTAACATTTTGATCGTACCTGTACCTAGTATAGGTTTGTATTTTATCCCCCATTCATTTTTCACATATTCTTTAGTGTCCTCAATCATGTGTATGGGGTACCCTCGGTTCTTAAATATGTTACCTATAAAATCTAGTTCTATGACCAAATCTGAAAAATCAGAGGTCATTCTAGCTGCCCTTATAAATTGTCCCTTTATAATGCTCCATTTTTGGCTACTAGGGTGACAGCTGGAATATTGTAAATAGGAGTTACTGAACATATTTTTTCTAAATATTTTAGATTTAAACTTACCATTTTCCACACTTATAAGTGTGTCTAAATATGATATAGAATTCTGATCCATATTAAATGTAAACTTTAAATATTCACTTGAAGTGTTTAAATATTCCTTAAATTCATGTCATTTACTCTCACTACCCTTCAATATCATAAATATATCATCCAAAAACCTTATGTAACAAGTAATGTTCTCTCTCCAGACTGTTTGCAATATGTATTCTGTTTCCCAGTCCAGTAAAAATAAATTGGCAAAAATGGGGGAGCACGCCGCCCCCATTGCAACCCCTTTGCATTGCCTATAATATTTTCCTTCAAACAGTATGTAATTGTGAGTTAACACCAATTCCATAAATTCCAATATCAAGGATGTTTTGTCCCAAGCTATACTACTATACTTGTCAATACTATTATTGAAGCTTCTTATCCCTTCCTCTTGGGGTATACTTGAAAAAAGATCAACTACGTCAATAGTAACTAAAAAAATGTCAGGACTGACTAGTCCAGACACAAGTCTTCCCAAAATGTCCCAAGAATAAATTACAATATGGGTTATCCTGTTGTACACATGCTTCAACCAATCGTCAATTACTGATCCAAAAGGAAAAGTTTTAGACTTATTCCCAGATATTATAGGACGAAATGGTGGATCAGTTTTATTTTTGTGTACCTTTGGTATACCTACAATTGTACTAATAATGGGAAACTCAACCTTCAAATAGTTGTACATGTCCATATCAATTGTACCATCTAATAAGAGTTCTTCCAAAAATAAGTCAATTTTGTGATATCCTATATTTACTTCATTGATAGAGGATATATCATAGTTTCCTGAATTCAATAATATATAGTTAATTTTATTAATATATTCAGCAGAGTCATATGTGACCACCCCTCCCCTTTATCAGGTTTCATAACCCGTAAATTGTGATTCTTTTGTATTTCTTTTAATATATTAAATTCATTATAGTCCAAATTATAATTCATTTTGATTGTTTTACATTTATTACCATACTCATACATTTCATCAATTACCACCTTTTCAAAAATGGCCAAAGTATTATTCATAGGAGGGGTGAATACACTTTTCTTCTGAAACTTATTGCTCTGCACTTTACCTTGGCCATCAAAATATATAGCTAAATTCAGCTTCCTTAAATATTTTTTTAAAATCCACTGTATAATCAACTAAGTTGATGGAACTACTAGGTACATATTTCATCCCTTTTGAAAATAAATAAAAGTGCTCTCTTTTAAGTTCCATTTGTGTATAGTTGAAAATACTGAATTCTCCTAAACTAAAATTTGTGTCACTATGTTTTATAATACTAAATTTCTCCTCCACCTGTTTCCTCCCCTGTGGTCCTGTTGTTTTTCCCATTTGTTTTTTCTCCAATTTCTCTGTGCTCTGTTTTGCCACTTGTTTGAAAACTTCCAATTCTTGCCTTTCTCTAAAAAATCAGAGTCATAATGTTTGCTTCTTTGTCCTTCTATATTGTCATTTTTATCCTTATTCTGCTCATAACATTCTCCCAAAAGTGCATCCTGATTGTGACTTCGTATAATTGGTCCCCACCTATACGCTTCTTTTCTCTCGTACTGTTGCAAGTCCCTTTTCAATTTTTTGAATTTTCTATCGTATTGTTTCTTTAAATTGTTCTTTACCCATGTATATTGAGTGTTAAAAAACATTTCATATTCATCAAACATCAAGTCATGTGTTATAGTATTATCAAGTTGTACTACCTCAGACATTAAACAGCATATTTTCTTCTCATTACAAGATATAATGAACTTCATGAATGTAAATCCAAAATTATCAAACATATTATTACATTCATTAATGTTAGCTTCATCCATATCAACTCCAATGGGGTGTTTGAAAAACCTTAACCCCATAGGTACAATTCCAACATCCAAACATTTTTTCAAATAGGTATTATCTAATTGTATACTTTTAAGGACTTTAAGCTTTTTTCCGAACTCTTGAATCAAGTCCTTTAAAGTTCTACTGTCATTTTGATTGTTACCTCTGTCATTGCTCACATTGCCATCCTTCATTTCACCACTAAAGTCCATATTAGCAGCTAAAAAACTGTTTAAATTATAACGCTTAATGTGCCCATAAGTATTATTCATATTGGCAGCTTATCCAGTACCTGTATGCGTAGGATTTCCTACCATAGCATAAGTCCTTTTAGGCGGTACATGTTTAGGTTTAGCACCCAAAATGTTAAAATCAACCTCCGATCCACTCCCGTTCCTGTTCACACGATGGCCCACACCACCATTATCCATACAGCTGGATCCATAAGAGGCTCAACCATTGAATCCCACACCTTCCCCTTGACCATTAAGCATAGAAGCGGCATCTCTACTTCCTCGAATAGCATGTGGTGACATCACTGCCTGTTCTTTTTTATCACTTGATTCCGGCTGGCTAAATAGTTCAATAAGTCTGGTGAGTTCCCCCTTCATAATAGCCATCTCAGATTGATGTTAGTGAATGTCATCTCTCCTAGTAGAGAAAATAGAGGGCAATTCATCCAAAGAATCCATACCCACTACGCAACAATGAAAAAATCATGTCTGGAACAGCCAACAAAAGAAGAAAATAGTAGCTCCGTGAATCTGTTCACAGCAAACACATGGAAATATGCACTAGCACCAAATAATTTCAGTCGTCCATTTATTGATAAGAATAAGTAGCTAAAAATAACTTTTCTACACAAGGGTTAAGCACTTTCATCTACACACTCGTAGACTTCATCAGAACATTTCATTTTATTCCCAGCAGTATTTTATATAGTCAACAATCACATATTACAATTAGTTGTTTAAAGTGCACTGTGCATTAAAATCTTGGCAACCGCCCTTATATTAATATTACTTCAGTCTTTATTTATTCTACTTTTTGTTTCTGTATGTAAACTCATTCCATACCTCTGCTGTTTGCTCCATATACACTATACCCACTAAATTGTGAAAGTGTAAAAGTTTAAATCTACCCCCCGGTAGTATGAATGTTAAAAAGATTAAATAAATAAAACTCCCCAACTAAAAAACATATTATATTATGATCTAAAATGCCTTAAGGCATTTACATAGTTTACATAGGAGTTTACATACAGAAACAAAAAGTAGATTGGTTGTTGACTATATAAAATACTGCTGGGAATAAAATGAAACGTTCTGATGAAGTCTATGAGTGTCTGGATGAAAGCGCTTAACCCTTGTGTAGAAAAGTTATTTTTAACTACTTATTCTTATCAATAAATGGACGACTGAAATTATTTGGTGCTAGTGCATATTTCCATGTGTTTGCTGTGAACAGATTCACGGAGCTACTATTTTCTTCTTTTGTTGGCTGTTCCAGACGTGATTTTTTCATTGTTGTGTAGTGGGTATGGATTCTTTGGATGAATTGCCCTCTATTTTCTCTCCTAGGAGAGGTGACATTCAAAAACTTCAATCTGAGATGGCTATTATAAAGGGGGAACTCACCAGACTCATTGAACTATTTAGCCAGCCAGAAGCAAGTGGTAAAAAAGAACAGGCAGTGATGTCACCACGCACTATTCGAGGAAGTAGAGATGCCGCTTCTATGCTTAACGGTCAAGGGGAAGGTGTGGGACTCAATGGTCGAGCTTCTTATGGATCCAGCTGTATGGATAATGGTGGTGTGTGCCATCGTGTGAACAGGAACGGGAGGGGATCGGAGGTCGATTTTAACATTTCGGGTGCTAAACCTAAACATGTACCGCCTAAAAGGTCTTATGCTATGGTAGGAAATCCTACGCATACAGGCACTGGATAAGCTGCCAATATGAATAATACTTATGGGCACATTAAGCGATATAATTTAAACAGTTTTTTAGCTGCTAATATGGACTTTAGTGGTGAAATGAAGGATGGCAATGTGAGCAATGACAGAGGTAACAATCAAAATGACAGTAGAACTTTAAAGGACTTGATTCAAGAGTTCGGAAAAAAGCTTAAAGTCCTTAAAAGTATACAATTAGATAATACCTATTTGAAAAAAAATGTTTGGATGCTGGAATTGTACCTATGGGGTTAAGGTCTTTCAAACACCCCACTGGAGTTGATATGGATGAAGCTAACATTAATGAATGTAATAATATGTTTGATAATTTTGGATTTACATTCATGAAGTTCATTATATCTTGAGAAGAAAATATGCTGTTTAATGTCTGAGGTAGTACAACTTGATAATACTATAACACGACTTGATGTTTGATGAATATGAAATGTTTTTTAACACTCAATATACATGGGTAGAGAAAAATTTAAAGAAACAATATGATAGAAAATGTAGAAAAATGAAAAGGGACTTGCAACAGTATGAGAGAAAAGAAGCATATAGGTGGGGACCAATTATACGGAGTCACAATCAGGATGCACTTTTGGGAGAATGTTATGAGCAGAATAAGGATAAAAATGACAATATAGAAGGACAAAGAAGCAAACATTATGACTGATTTTTTAGAGAAAGGCAAGAATTGGAAGTTTTCAAACAAGTGGCAGAACAGAGCACAGCGAAATTGGAGAAAAAACAAATGGGAAAAACAACAGGACCACAGGGGAGGAAACAGGTGGAGGAGAAATTGAGTATTATAAAACATAGTGACACAAATTTTAGTTTAGGAGAATTCAGTATTTTCAACTATACACAAATGGAACTTAAAAGAGAGCACTTTTATTTATTTTCAAAAGGGATGAAATATGTACCTAGTAGTTCCATCAACTTAGTTGATTATACAGTGGATTTTAAAAAATATTTAAGGAAGCTGAATTTAGCTATATATTTTGATGGCAAAGGTAAAGTGCAGAGCAATAAGTTTCAGAAGAAAAGTGTATTCATCCCTCCTATGAATAATACTTTGGCCATTTTTGAAAAGGTGGTAATTGATGAAATGTATGAGTATGGTAATAAATGTAAAACAATCAAAATGAATTATAATTTGGACTATAATGAATTTAATATATTAAAAGAAATACAAAAGAATCACAATTTACGGGTTATGAAACCTGATAAAGGGGAGGGGTGGTCACATATGACTCTGCTGAATATATTAATAAAATTAACTATATATTACTGAATTCAGGAAACTATGATATATCCTCTATCAATGAAGTAAATATAGGATATCACAAAATTGACTTATTTTTGGAAGAACTCTTATTAGATGGTAGAATTGATATGGACATGTACAACTATTTGAAGGTTGAGTTTCCCATTATTAGTACAATTGTAGGTATAACAAAGGTACACAAAAATACAACTGATCCACCATTTCATCCTATAATATCTGGGAATAAGTCTAAAACTTTTCCTTTTGGATCAGTAATTGATGACTGGTTGAAGCATGTGTACAACAGGATAACCTATATTGTAATTGATTATTGGGACTTTTTGGGAAGACTTGTGTCTGGACTAGTCAGTCCTGACATTTTTTTAGTTACTATTGACGTAGCTGATCTTTTTTCAAGTATATCCCAAGAGGAAGGGATGAGAAGGTTCACTAACAGTATTGACAAGTATAGTAGTATAGCTTGGGACAAAACATCCTTAATATTGGAATTTATGGAATTGGTGTTAACTCACAATTACATACAGTTTAAAGGAGAATATTATAGGCAATGCAAAGGGGTTGCAATGGGTGCGGCGTGAGCCCCCATTTTTGCCAATTTATTTTTACTAGACTGGGAAACAGAATACATATTGCAAACAGTCTGGAGAGAGAACATTACTTATTACATAAGGTGTTTGGATGATATATTTATGATATGGAAGGGTAGTGAGAGTAAATGACATGAATTTAAGGAATATTTAAACACTTCAAGTGAATATTTAAAGTTTACATATAATATGGATCAGAATTCTATATCATATTTAGACACACTTATAAGTGTGGAAAATGGTAAGTTTAAATCTAAAATATTTAGAAAAAATATGTTCAGTAACTCCTATTTACAATATTCCCGCGGTCACCCTAGTAGCCAAAAACGGAGCATTATAAAGGGACAATTTATAAGGGCAGCTAGAATGACCTCTGATTTTTCAGATTTGGTCATAGAACTAGATTTTATAGGTAACATGTTTAAGTACCGAGGGTTCCCCATACACATCACTGAGGACACTAAAGAATATGTGAAAAATGAATGGGGGATAAAATACAAACCTATACTAGGTATAGATACGATCAAAATGTTAGGGGACATCCAGAATAAGGAGTGTCAGGACACAAATAATTATATGAGGGCCTGCATATTAGAATACGCACCTTATGTACAAGATATAAGGAAAATAATAAAAAAAATTGGAATATTATGAAACCTGATCCCAATAT